>NW_019943451.1:70524-77701 GCF_002910315.2 Salvelinus sp. IW2-2015 | reverse complement strand
AGGGATAGTGAGGTCTGCACAACGCATCACCGGGGGCAAACTATCCTGCCCTCCAGGACACCTACACCACCGATGTCACAGGAAGGCCATAAAGATCATCAAGGACAACAACCACCCAAGCCACTGCCTGTTCACCCCGCTATCATCCAGAAGGGCGAGGTCAGTACAGGTCATCAAAGCAGGGACCGAGAGACTGAAAAACAGCTTCTATCTCAAGGCCATCAGACTGTTAAACAGCCACCACTAACATTTAGCGGCCGCTGCCAACATACTGACTCAACTCCAGCCACTTTAATAATGGGAATTGATGGAAATTATGTAAAAATGTACCACTAGCCACTTTAAACAATGCCACTTAATATAATGTTTACATACCCTACATTACTCATCTCATATGTATATGTATATACTGTACTCTATATCATCTACTGCATCTTGCCATCTTTATGTAATACATGTACCACTAGCCACTTTAAACTTGCCACTTTATGTTTACATACCCTACAGCATACTCATCTCATAGTATATACTGTACTCTATACCATCTACTGCATCTTGCCTATGCCGTTCTGTACCATCACTCATTCATATATCTTTATGTACATATTCTTTATCCCTTTACACTTGTGTGTATAAGGTTAGTGTTTGGAATTGTTAGGTTAGATTACTTGTTGGTTATTACTGCATTGTCGGAACTAGAAGCACAAGCATTTCGCTACACTCGCATTAACATCTGCTAACCATGTGTATGTGACAAATAAAATTTGATTTGATTTGATTTAAAGCTTGGCCGCAAATGGACCAAATGGACCAAATGGACAATGACCCCAAGCATACTTCCAATTGGCAAAATGGCTTAAGGACAACAAAGTCAAGGTATTGGAGTGGCCATCACAAAGCCCTGACCTCAATCCTACAAAAAATGTGTGGGCAGAACTGAAAAAGCGTGTGCGAGCAAGGAGGCCTACAAACCTGACTCAGTTACACCAGCTCTGTCAGGAGGAATGGGCCCAAATTCACCCAACTTATTGTGGGAAGCTTGTGGAAGGCTACCCAAAACATTTGACCCAAGTTAAACAATTTAAAGGCAATGCTACCAAATACTAATTGAGTGTATGTTAACTTCTGACCCACTGGGAATGTGATGAAGGAGATAAAGCTGAAATAAATCATTCTCTCTACTATTATTCTGACATTTCACATTCTTAAAATAAAGTGGTCATCCTAACTGACCTAAGACAGGGAATTTTTACTAGATTAAATGTCAGGAATTGTAAAAAACGGAGTTGATATGTTATTGGCTGAGGTGTATGTAATCTTCCAACTTCCAATTTTTTTTCTGATGTCTTGGCTGATTTCTTTTGATTTTCCCATGATGTCAAGCAAAGCGGCACTGAGTTTGAAGTAGGCCTGAAATACATCCACAGGTACACCTCCAATTGACTCAAATAATGTCAATTAGCCTATCAGAAGCTTCTAAAGCCATGACATCATTTTCTGAAATTTTCCAAGCTGTTTAAAGGCACAGTCAACTTAGTGTATGTAAACTTCTGACCCACTGGAATTGTGATACAGTGAATTATAAGTGAATAATCTGTAAACAATTGTTGAAAAACTACTTGTATCATGCACAAAGTAGATGTCCTAAACGACTTGCCAAAACTATAGTTTGTACAAGAAATTTGTGAAGTGTTGAAAAATGAGTTTTAATGACTCCAACATAAGTGTATGTAAACTTCGATTTCATTGTACATGGGTAGGGTTAAAGTGACTAGCAACAGGATAGATAATAGACAGTAGCAGCAGTGACTGTGATAAGTGTGTAAGTGTTTGTGTGGCGACAATGTGCCTGTGTGTACGTGTTGTGTGAGTAAGTGTGTGTGTTCATGTGTATGTGTTGGAGTGTCAGTGGAGCGTGTGGGTAGAGTCCAGTCTGTGTGTACAGAGTCAAAAAGGGTCAATGCAGATAGTCCGGGTAGCTATTTGGTTAACTATTTAGTTAACCGAAACTGAGGGCGTTCGCACTACCCTACTGTTAGTGCTTTGCGGTCAGATGCCAAGCAGTTGCCATAGCAAGAGTGATGCAGCTTCGAGATGCTCTCAATGGTACAGCTGTAGAACGTTTTGAGGATCTGACGGCCCATGCCAACTCTTTTCAGCTCCCCGAGGGAAGAGGCGTTGTCTTGCCCTCTTCATGACAGTGTTGGTGTGTTTGGACCATGATAGGTCCTTAGAGATTTTGACACAGAGGAACTTAAGCTCTCGACCCACTCCACTACAGCCCGTTGATGTGCATGGGGGAGTGTTCGGCCTTCAGTTTTCTTAGTCCACAATAAGCTTGTTTGTCTTACACATTGAGGGAGAGGTTGTTGTCCTAGCACCACACTGCCAGCTCTGACCTCCCTATAGGCTGTCTCATCGTCGTTGGTGATCAGGCCAGCAGTTGTGTCATCGGCAAACTTAATGATGGTGTTGAGTCATGTGTGGCCACACAGTCATGTGTGAACAGGGACTACAGGAAGGGACTAAACACGCACCCCTGAGGCCCCGTGTTGATGGTCAGCATGGCGGATGTGTTGTTGCCTACCCTCATGTTTTCTCTAAATAAGCGTTGTTGTACATTAAGACACTGCATTTCAAACAGTCAGCAATAATCTAAATCAGGGCTTGTGAAGTTATACTTAGGGTTAAATAAGCCTTCCACAACCATAATACACCAATAATAGTTTAGCGTCCACCTGGCCAACATCCGTGAAATTGCAGAGCGCGAATTCAAACTACACATATAAATATTTAACTTTCATAAAATCACAAGTGTAAACATCAAAATAAAGCTTAACTTCTTGTTAATATTGCCGCTGTGTCAGATTTCAAAAAGGCTTTACGGCGAAAGCATACCATGCGATTATCTGAGGACAGCGCCCCGCATACAAACACATGAAAAACATATTTCATTCAGGCAGGTGCGACACGAAAGTCAGAAATAGCGATATGAAAAATGCCTTACCTTTGATGATCTTCTTCTGTTGGCACCCCAAAAGATCCCAGTTACATCACAAACGGTCCTTTTGTTCGATAATGTCCTTTTTATCCATAAAAACTCAGTTTAGCTGGTGCGCTTCAGTCAATAATCCACCAGTTTCCTTCCATCAAAATGCATAACAAAATGAATCCAAAATTACTAATAAACTTTTACAAACAAGTCAAACAACGTTATAATCAAACTAGGTAAGACCTCACTACCCTCTGGAGAGCCTTACGGTTGTGGGCGGAGCAGTTGCCGTACCAGGCGGTGATACAGCCCGACAGGATGCTCTCGATTGTGCATCTGTAGAAGTTGGTGACAAGCCGAATTTCTTCAGCCTCCTGAGGTTGAAGAGGCGCTGCTGCGCCTTCTTCACAACGCTGTCTGTGTGGGTGGACCAATTCAGTTTGTCCGTGATGTGTACACCGAGGAACATAAAACTTTAACTTAAACTTTAACTTCCTGACTGATGTCTTGAGATGTTGCTTCAATATATCCACAAGTTTCCTGCCTCATGATGCCATCTATTTTGTGAAGTGCACCAGTCCCTCCTGCAGCAAAGCACCCCCACAACATGATGCTGCCACCCCCGTTCTTTGCGGTTGGGATGGTGTTCTTTGGCTTGCAAGCCTCCCCCTTTTCCCTCCAAACATAACAATGGTCATTATGGCTAAACAGTTCTATTTTTGTTTCATCAGACCAGAGGACATTTCTCCAAAAAGTACGATCTTTGTCCCCATGTGCAGTTGCAAACCGTAGTCTGGCTTTTTTATGGCGGTTTTGGAGTAGTGGCTTCTTCCTTGCCGAGCGGCCTTTCAAGTTATGTCGATATAGAACTCGTTTTACTGTGGATGTAGATACTTTTGTACCTGTTTCCTCCAGCAACTTAACAAGGTCCTTTGCTGTTGTTCTGGGATTGATTTGCACTTTTCGCACCAAAGTACGTTCATCTCTAGGAGACAGAACGCGTCTCCTTCCTGAGCGGTATGACGGCTGCGTGGTCCCATGGTGTTTATACTTGCGTACTATTGTTTGTCCAGATGAACATGGTACCTTCAGGCGTTTGGATATTGCTCCTAAGGATGAACCAGTTGTGGAGGTCTACATTATTTTTCGGAGGTTTTGGCTGATTTCTTTTGATTTTCCCATGATGTCAAGCAAAGAGGCACTGAGTTTGAATGTAGACCTTGAAATACATCCACAGGTACACCTCCAATTGACTCAAACAATGTCAATTAGCCTATCAGAAGCTTCTAACGCCATGACATCATTTTCTGTAATTTTCAAGCTGTTTAAAGGCACAGTCAATTTTAACGTATGTAAACCTCTGACCCACTGGAATTGTGATACAGTGAATTATAAGTGAAATAATCTGTCTGTAAACAATTGTTGGAAAATTTACTTGTGTCATGTACAAAGTAGATGTCCTAACCAACTTGCCAAAACTATAGTTTGTTTACAAGAAATTTGCGCAGTGGTTGAAAAACGAGTTTTAATTGCTCCAACCTAACCTCAACTGTAGGCTGTTGTTTTATCTGAATGGGGTTGGGGAGAAAGCACAGCATGTGGCCTCAATTAGCACAGCTAGCTAGCTTCTCTAGGCTACTCCAGTCAAGACCRGCCAGCACTGTTATATGGGATGATAAATAACATTGTGGCTGCTACAAGTTAGCTAGTCTTGGCTGTAACCGAGTTGGCGCCTTGACGTCTCTTTCTTTCCCTCCGTCTGCTCACTCCCATTTCACAAACACCGCCCCCTCTGCAGCTGCAGCAATAGAGCACCAGCCTCTCTCCCTCGCGCAGCAGTACTCAGGTTAAAAACTTTAAAAAATATATTATAATAATGAATATCTGACAAAAACTATTCTAATAGTGAAATTATTAGTGTTCAACATCAGGCCCATTGGGTTTCCTGAGTATGAACCATACAGACCCGGTTCAGCCCAACCCTCCTGACAGATGTCTATTCTCCCTCATTAACATCTGCACCACACTATCTCTCTCCCTCTATTTCTTACTATCTCTCACAAACAGAGCAAAATCCATTATCTGTTACTGCCATTTCCACATGCAGCAACCGAGCTCATATAATCATTAATCATGAGGCAGGGAAGCAGGCAGGGAGACAATATAGTCGGCCATTGTTGTCCTCAGCCCTGCTCGCTTAATGAGAATATGAAACTAGAGTGTCTCTCTCTATCCCTGGTTGGTTCATTTCACAGCTTCCATAACCGCCCTGGTGATGACCTGAGTGACAATATACACATTCCTCCTCCCTGCCTCCCAGCATGTCCTCCTGCCTCCCAGCTTGCCTGCATGTCTTCCTGCCTCCCAGCTTGCCTGCATGTCCTCCTGCCTCCCAGCTTGCCTGCATGTCTTCCTGCCTCCCAGCTTGCCTGCATGTCTTCCTGCCTCCCAGCTTGCCTGCATGTCTAAAGAGGATGGGGGTGTAACCTGAGGGGAAGATGATGTGTGAGAGAGGCTGTGGAGGGTTAACTGAGGGGAAGATGATGTGTGAGAGAGCTGTGTGAAGGGTTAACTGAGGGGGAAGATGATGTGTGAGAGACTGTGGAGGGTTAACTGAGGGGAAGATGATGTGTGAGAGAGGCTGTGGAGGGTTAACTGAGGGGAAGAATGTGTGAGAGAGGCTGTGGAGGGTTACTGAGGGGAGATGATGTGTGAGAGAGGCTGTGGAGGGTTAACGATGATGTGAGAGAGGTGTGGGGTTAATGAAGGGAATGTGAGAACTAGGAGCTAAATGATCTAACTATTCAGTCTGAGATTCAGGAATGTAGGTTTGGTTTGGCATACACGAGAAGTGAATATATAGGGGGGATTAGTGTGTGTGGGGTGGGGGGATTAAGGTGTGTGTGTGTGTTAACGACCACAAGATCATCCACTTCGTAGGAAATGACTTAAGATCAGGCCGAGAGTCCTTTGTAATACACAGCTCTTTCCAGTCTTGCTATTAATGCAGTGTATGTATGTTACAATGACATCATCCTGTTGGTATATGTGTTCCCTCAGTCTGATTAATATCCCCCTCCTCTCTCTCCTCTTCTCTCCAGCCTCCCAAGAACAGAATGCTAATGGTCCCAACAGCCACACAGCAGCGCGGGTCCTCAGCCCCCGATGAAGAGCAGCTCATCCTCCTCGTCTTCGTCCTCCTACAGCTCGTCGTTGGAGAAGCGGGCCAGCGGAGGCTGGTGAAGGAGCAGAGGGAGCAGCAGCAGCAGCACTGATGGGAGGAGGCTGGGGAGGACAAAGCAGCAGAAGGCTAACAGGATCATCCATGAGGCCATTGCTAAGGCCCGGGAGAGAGGAGAGAAAACATCCCCAGGGTTATGAGTCCAGAGAGCTTCCCTCTGGGAGCTCCTCGGCCCACAGGAGAGAGAGGGAGAGGGACAGAGACAGAGACAGGGAGAGGGACCGAGGCAACAAGACCAGGACCAGGCCTCCAAGAAGGCGCATTGTGCCTCGTCCAAGCCCAACAGAAGGCCAAGATCGGGTAGGTGTCTCACTGACCTTGTTCTACTATGCCGCACTATGCCTTATAAACACGCTGTATGGCATGATATTAGGGCCACGGTGTTGTATTTCTTTTGAAAAAGTAATTTCAGTGGCCTTCACATAATCTACCATTTTGTTTTTGCTCTGCATCCTGTCTAAAGCAAGTTGTGTCACACTGTCAATTCTCCTTTACGGCTTGGCTTCCTTAGTGCCCATTCATTTCTGGAGTAAATAGAATAGCTAGTTGACTAGCTGATAGCAGCTGCTAGCTTGATAGACATAGCTGCTCATAAAATAGTAGCTGCCAAGATGGCAGGTCAAAGTTCATTTTAAAATTCATGACACAGACAGACAGGATGAGCAACAACGGCTGCCGTTAGCATTTAGGCTAGCTTGCTGCAGATAGGACAGCTAGGTTATGACAGGACTAGTGGATATATGGATTTAGTATATACTGTATGCAGTTCCTTCCCCTGTACAATGAAACTGTGTTTGTTATACTGTAAGCCACACCAGTGTGAGCTCATGTAATATTGACCTGAGGCGGAGAAAGACAGGCAGCCAGGCTTGGAGACAGGAAGAAGGCAGGCAGGCTGGGAGTCAAGAAGACTGGGAAGCTGACTGGCTTGGGAGGCAGAAAGA
>NW_019943451.1:62988-70499 GCF_002910315.2 Salvelinus sp. IW2-2015 | reverse complement strand
CGATATGACATTTCACACTTCTGTTCCTGAGGGGGAAGATGATGTGGAGAGAGGCTGTGGAGGGTTAACTGAGGGGAAGATGATGTGTGAGAGAGCTGTGAAGGGTTAACTGGGGGAAGATGATGTGAGAGAGGCTGGGAGGGTTAACTGAGGGGAAGATGATGTGTGAGAGAGGCTGTGGAGGGTAACTGAGGGGAAGTGATGTGAGAGAGGCTGTGAATGGTTAACTGAGGGGAAGATGATGTGTGAGAGAGGCTGTGGAGGGTTAACTAGAGGGAAAGATGATGTGAGAGAGGCTGTGAAGGTTAACTGAGGGGGAAGATGATGTGTGAGAGAGGCTGTGAGGGGTTAACTGAAGGGGAAGATGATGTGTGAGAGAGGCTGTGGAGGGTTAACTGAGAGGAAGATGTGTGAGAGAGGCTGGTGAAGGTTAACTGAAGGGGAAGATGTGTGAGAGAGGCTGTGAAGGGTTAACTGAGGCGGAAGATGATGTGTGAGAGAGAGGCTGTGGGAGGGTTACTGAGGGGGAAGATGATGTGTGAGAGAGGCTGTGGAGGGTTAACTGAAGGGAAGATCGATGTGTGAGAGAGGCTTGTGAGGGTTAACTGAAGGGGAAGGATGTGTGAGAGAGGCTGTGAAGGGTTAACCAAGGGGGAATTGATGTGTGAGAGAGGCTGTGAGGGGGTTGCAACTGAGGGGAAGATGATGTGTGAGAGAGGCTGTGGAGGGTTAACTGAACGGGAACGAATGGATGAGTTGAGAGAGGCTGTGGAGGGTTAACTGAGGGAAGATAGATGTGTGAGACGCGTCTGTGGAGGGTTAACTGAAAGGGAAGAATGATGTGTGAGAGAGGCTGTGGAGGGTTAACTGAGGGGGAAGATGACTGTGTGAGAGAGGCTGTGGAGGGTTAACTGAGCGGGAGAGATGATTTGTGAGAGAGGTTGTGGAGGGTATAACGTGAGGGGGAAGATGATGTGTGAGAGAGCTGTGGAGGGTTAACTGAGGGGGAAGATGATGGTGTGAGAGAGGTTGTGGAGGGTTAACTGAAGGGGAACGGATACAAGAGTGTGAATGAAGGCATGTGGAGGGTTAACGAGGGAGAGCATGTGTGAGAAGGCTGTGGAGGTTAACGAGGGGGAAGATGTGTGTGAAGCGAAAGACTGCTAAAAGAAATGTAGGGAGAGCGTCGAGAGGGTTTAACTGAAGGGGAAAAGAGTGTGAGAGAGGCTGAGGCAGGAAGTTTAGACTGAGGGAAGATGTTGTGAGAGAGGCTGTGGAGGGTTAAACTGAAGGGAGGAAGAGGGTTGAGAGAGGGCTGTGTGAGAGGTTAACTGAGGGGGATAGATGATGTGTGAGGGAGCTGTGGAGGGTTAACTGTGGGGGAAGATATGAAATGGTTGAAAAAGGGGGATGTGGAGAGGCTACAGTGGAGGGTTAAACTGAGGGGAAGATGATGTGTGAGAGAGCTGTGGGGGTTAACTGAGGGGGAAGATGATGTGCAGAGGCTGTGGAGGGTTAACTGAGGGGAAGATGATGTGTGAGAGAGGCTGTGGAGGGTTAACCGATGTGTGAGAGAGTGGTTGTAGGAGGTTAACTGAAGGGGAATGTGAGAAACTAGGAGCTAAATGATCTAACTATATTCAGTCTGAGATTCAGGAATGTAGGTTTGGTTTGGCTACACGAGAACTATAGGGTAGCTGTGGGGTGGGGGGATTATGTGTGTGTGTGTGTGTTAACGATCATAAGATCATCCACTTCCACAGAAATGACGTTAAGTCAGGCCGGAGTCCTTTTAATACACAGCTCTTTCCGATCTTGCTATTAATGCAGATGTAGTATGTTACAATGACATCATCCTGTTGGTATATGTGTTCCCTCAGTCTGATTAATATCCCCCCTCCTCTCTCTCCTCTTCTCTCCAGCGCTCCCAAGAACAGAGAATGCTAATGGCCAACAGTCCACACCAGAACAGCGCGGGCTTTGCTGCCTGGAATAAGAGTCAAGTCACCCAGGCAGGCTCAATAAGGAAATGTTGTAAACACAAAGGAATGGGATTACAAAAGTGAATCAGCGAAGCTCTGAAAACCCCCATGTGCATAACAATCAAGCTGTATACTTACACTGCTGCTTAGTGACGTGGGGAGAGAGAGAGACATAGACAGAGAAAGACTAGAAATGATGAAGCAACATGCTATGAGCTATGTGTAGTTTGTAGTCGTAGCCTTTAGCAGTAGCTGACAGAGGAGAGACATACTAAGAAATCAGCCTTCTCAGGAAGCTTAACTCATAATTTCCAAGAAATGGCAGATGAGGAAAAGTACGCATTTTCATTGCACTCTTAAGGCCGTATGATATGAATGTGATTGTCGAAAGGGAAGTTACACTGATCGRTCTAGAAAATAGAACACTGAAAACAACAGCCAGCTGGTCTAGAAAACACACACAGTAGAAGTCACAACAACACTGTTAGCTAGTTGACTGTACCTCTTCTATTAGGCCCTCTAAGCCTTATTAATGATATAGGCTTGATAGCCTTTTAAAGACAAACAACCAGTCACCAGAATATCCCATTCTGCTGCTGTGTCTCTACCCCACTACCTCAGACATACTGAAAGTCTTGCTCTCTGAACTTTCTGCTAGCCACACATTTTCCCCCCTAGTCACATAGATTGCAGCAGCACAAACTTTCATTAAGACAGGCAGAAAGAAACAAGAGACAGGCAGGACCGGCACACTGACATTCAGCCAAACTAGAATAAATAATATAGACAAGGCTGATACGTGATAAAATGGGAATAAAACATGGTCTGAGTTTTATTCCCTTCGGCTGGGCCCAGAGCCTATAAATGGATGAGCTAATCTCAACGTGTTGCAGTCAGAGCGGATGGCTACATGACCCGAGGCCGAGCCACAGCACGGCACAGCCAGTTGCTTTCCTGACTGCTAAATAAAGAGAATTATCTTAAACTGCCACAAACAAAGCGGGGGAGGGGAGAAATAAATGACAGTTTATTTGGAAGATAAAMAAGAGCTGTAGCTACAAAATTATATGTTTAACGTGTGCTGTGATGCCCAGACTATTAGTGGAAATCATTGCCCAGAACTGAAATATTCTCATTATTCAAGTTGAAGGTAAAAAAAGAGGGGGAGGAAAGAGAAAGTCAAGGTAAAGAACAGGGAAGAGAGGGAAGTAGCAAAGGGGAGAGAGGGCAGAGGGCGGGAATGAGAGCAGGAATGAGAGTTTRTATRAAAAGTGAGTGAGAAAGGGAGAGAGAAGAAAAATGCACCAAAACCAAGTGTTCTGCAGCTGTGTAATACGACTATAAATAACTGAAATTACAAGCTGCCAGCACTGCAGTGATTTCAATCTCTCTCTCTGCCACCACACGCTCCCATGAAAACACGTTGCACTAGTACAGTAAGGAAAGACTACAGAGAGATAGAGATAGCCGGGCCAGTTAGTCCGCTCACTCACTAACCCCTTACTTCCCTCAGTCCCTCATGCAGTGAACGCTGTGTGACTGATGTACTCATCTTATGTGACACACACACACACATATCGCCTTTTGCATCGAACCAGAGGTGGGGAGGAATCTATGGAGGGAGGGGGTGTGGGAGATGAGAGGAAACGATGGATAAAGTGAAAGGAGGGGGGTAGTGAAGGGAGAGCATAGCTAGCACAGCTAAGCAAATTAGTATGGGAAAGAGCAGCAACAAGGAGTTCAAGATGGCGACAGTGGAGCTGCATCAGGCAGGCAGCATGAGCCAGTAGCAGAGGAGGTTGTTCAGTTCCTGTCGTCCGGCCCCTCCTCCCTCCCTCCACTCCCTTCCTCCCCTCTCTCTCTCTCTGTGCAGCTCACTTACCCTTCCTCTTGGCCTCTTCACTGTAGACATGTTTTTTTCAATTTTTTTTGTTCTTCCTCCCCCTCTCTCTCCAACCACCTAACAAAAGCCTTGCCCTTTTGCCGGGTTTTTTCTCTCTCTCTCGCTCGCTCTCTCTTTCGTTCGATGGTCTGTCTTGCTTGAGCTGCGTGTCCACCCCCTCCCCCCTCCACAGGCAGCGTACAGGCGGGGGCGGTGGAGCCTCCTCTCCTTCACCTCCACTCCTCTCCTCCCCTAGCGGGCAGGGCTCAGGCTCAGTAGGAGTACATGGGGCTGGGCTGTTAGATCACTGGGAGAGCTGTGAGCAGGGCTGGTTCCGCCAGAAGAGGTGCGAGGCAGTGGCAGTCCAGGAAGCTCGTCTCATTCTCCTGCTACTGCGTGCGGTTCGTGGTGTGAGTCTCAGCGTTGCTCTCTTGCTCTACCCTCTTCTCTTCCCTCCCTTCTCATTGATTCCCCTCCGCCAGCAATCGCGTGCTCTCTCCGTCCGCTCACTCTACTCTCTCAACTCGTTCCTTTTTCTTGCTCTCTTCGTTCGTGCCTCGTTCTCTTACATCCCAGGGTAAGGTAGGCTACTCCTTTGTACACAAAAAGGGTTTTGTGCTAGCTAGCTTGCTTGGTTGTTTTCCTTTTCCCACTAGTTTTCCCCTCCTCTTCCCTCTCTGCCCTCCCTCTCCCGTGCTGGGGTGTGTATGGCGAGGAGCTGGAGTCTCCAGCAGCAGAGCGGTGGAAAATGAAAGCAGCACAAAGCAGCAAAATGCATCAGCATGAATATTAGAGATGTCGTTAAAATCCAGACTCGTTCTCTCTCTCTCTCTCTCTCTCTCTCACTCACTCTTTGTGAGGAAGTAGGCCAGCAGATGGTGCTAGCAGTTATTACATTAACTTTCACAACTTAACCCCAAAAGCACTGAATTTCAACACAAGCACAGAGATTAACATAAATGGAATGCAGGCTCGCATGTGTTGCACATTGCTCTATACATAAAACATTATACACAAGAAACTGAATGACATTATTTTATGTTGTACAGAATCATAACATGAAAATCCACTATGAGAAAAAACTAAACAATACAATATTAAAAGTCCAAACAGCAAACAACCAACGTGTGCAAAACCATGAAACCATGAGGCTAAAAAGCCACAGCACTGTCCCTAGTACAGCACACTAACACTCCCAGAGACTGTCAGTAAAGCAGTGATCTCAGACACACTCTGGTGGGGAAAGAGAGACGCAGATAGATTCTGGCCACCCAGCCACACAGGAAGAGAATCGCTCTCGAAAGAGGTGACAGAATAGCCCCCCACACACACAAATGCGTGCGAGATGTGAAAGGACAGGCCGTGACGAGCCTTCTGTCCCTTCCATGACTGACAGTCACTGGAGAGGCGATGGAAGAGAGGGAGGGGGCTCCCTGGAACATGATGCAAGGGCCATGTGCTCCAGCAGGCACATGGTGCTGGGAGGGGAACACACAGACATGCCTGGCTGGCCTGGAGCCTGCCTGGCACAGGGTTAGGTCCCAGAGTGGAGACACACACATCACCAGACAGACACGCACGCGCTCACACACAAACTTAAAGAGCCATACATCTTGCTCTAAAGCACATGACTGTGTTTTTACAGTGAACCCTCGTTTGAAACCTTGTGCACAACATATAAGCCCCTTCTCAGGTTACACAAAGGGCTACATAGCCTAGGGGTTGACTGTTAGCTCCCTGCTAGTCAGAAGTAACCGGGAACAGGTTGCTAAGCTACAGGCTATGGCTAGCCTCAATGGCTATGTGGCTAGGGGGAGGCCAAGTACCTGGAGATGGATAGTTAGCTCCCTGCTAGTTAGAAATAACAGTAACAGGTCTGAAGCTACAGACTAGTAAGCTACAGGCTAAAGGCTACATGGCTATGTGGCTAGGGGGAGGCCAAGTACCTGGAGATGGATAGTTAACTCCCTGCTAGTTAGAAATAACAGTAACAGGTCTGAAGCTACAGACTAGTAAGCTACAGGCTAAAGGCTACATGGCTATGTGGCTAAGGGACGGACATTTGGAGCAGAGCAGCAGCTCTCTCCCTGTCTGAAATGTAACACTGTTTAATGATATTAGAGCAGAATTATCTCACATGGATAATAGCTGAAAGGGGCACTGAGCTCTTAAGGACATAGGCCTAGTAAACTTAGCTGATCTGTGTTGCTTTATCGGTTTAATAAGTAGACTAGTATGATTAGTAGGCCTTAAGTAAGTCAGAATGTATGTAAATATTCCTAGCTTTCCATTAGGCTTTGGGGAAACTACAGAGAAAGAGAAGGGGAGAAAGAGGTAGGAAATAAAGAGAGACTGACTGATGTATTTAACTGGCCCTCTCATCAGTACTGGCAAACAATGTTGAAAGACCTCCTTCCTGACTGGCTAAATAAACAGCAGCTTAGCTGCAATATCATTTGGCTCTGCTTTCTCCAGCCTGTCTGAGCACAACTCTCTTAAAAAACCTGCCAGACACCTAACTCTGTGGAAGAACATTGGAACTACAAACATTGGAACTACAAACACGACAAAATATTGAACTGTACAACTGTAGGAATAACATACGACTGGTTAAAGTCCAACGTACAGTATGTGTGGGAGGTCACAATGTACACAGTAGGTTGTGTTAACTCCAATCTAGTGCCCATGTGTTTGTCCCCATGCCCATATCTAGATAAATAAGCCTGTGTTGTGCGTTTGTGTGTGTGCGTGTGCGCATTCATGTGTCTGTGTATGTGCTTACTATTGGTAGGCTATATGTGTGTTCTCCCCATGTTTGAGTGGGCATCTGATATAGGCTAGCTGTCAGGCTAGGCCTTGGGAGTTTGGACTCCTGTTCTAGGAGAGACGGAACGAAGGGAACTAAATGACACAACATGCCAATTACCGTCCTTGCAGTGGAGCGAGAACATGTCACATGCCAGATGGGAGCATGCCATGCAACAGGAATAAACTATAGCATAGTGGCAGTGGGCCTCACTCTCACAGAGACAGAGCCTCACTCTCACAGAAACAGAGACTCACTCTCACAGAAACAGAGCCTCACTCTCACAGAGACAGAACCTTACTCTCACAGAGACAGAACCTCACTCTCACAGAGACTCACTCTCACAGAGACAGAACCTCACTCTCACAGAGACAGAACCTCACTCTCACAGAGANCTCTCACAGAGACAGAACCTCACTCTCACAGAGACAGAACCTCACTCTCACAGAGACAGAACCTCACTCTCACAGAGCCCCTGAAAAAGATCAATGCACAGCTGTAGAACACTGTCAAGAACACAGGTAAAAATACTGTATGTATAGTGTAATTCAGGGAGCTGTTTTAACAACAGTTCTTTCAGAGACAGGGCCTAAACGGTATGCAACCATGTTATGTACTGCATGTTGAGCATGAACATTTGAACACCTGATCACCTGATATGGAGTACAGTGCGCTGATGTGTAGTACACTGAGGGGTTCACTGTGACGGACAGACAGCATCCTTTAAGTCTGGGACGACATCATAATGCAAAAGACTACATAACAGGCTGTTCAATGAGAGAGAGAGAGAGAGAGAGAGATTTGTGACCTGTTGCCACAAGAAAAGGTCAACCAGTGAAGA
>NW_019943451.1:19288-60228 GCF_002910315.2 Salvelinus sp. IW2-2015 | reverse complement strand
ACACTGTGGCGCCTTGGCAACCAAACGGTTAAACATGCAAATAGGCCTCCCGGCCAGAAGAAAATTAGTGTGCTGGGGGGGCTTTCCCTCTAAAGTGAGGTGACAGTGGAGAGTGAGAGTGAGAGTGAGAGTGAGAGTGAGGAGTGATGAGAGAGAGAGAGAGAGAGAAAGAGAGAATGAGAGAGAGAGAGAGAGAGAGAGAGAGAGAAAGAGAGAGAGAGAGAGATGAGGAGAGAGATGAGAGAGAGAGAGAGAAGAGAGAGAGAGAGAGAGAGGAGAGGAGAGAGAGAGAGAGAGAGAGAGAGAGAGAGAGAAGAGAGAGAGAGAGAAAGAGAGAGCAGAGAGGAGAGAGAGAGAGAGAGAGAAAGAGAGAAAGAGAGACAGAAAGAGAAAGAGAGAAAGTCGAGAGAGAGAGAGAGAGAGAAGACGGGAGGAGAGAGAGAGAGAGAGAGACAAGAGAGAACGAAGACGAGAGAGAGAGAGAGAGTAAAAGAGACAGAACGAGATAAAGAGGGAGCCAGAGTCACAGTGTGAGTCTCTAAACAGTTCCATAATAAACCTCATCACAAACTCAGAAGCCTGTATTAGTGTGCCTGCCCACTCTTACTCTGCCTCCCCTGAGGGCCTTTGAGTAGGACTCCACTAAAACACCGTTAGGGAAATTGACTTTATCATCCTAGGACAGAATGAACTCGCACTATAAACTTGTGCACACACTATAGCCAATCATAGGCCCACAAGACCCACCATATCAACAGGTTAGCCTTATATTTTCACCCACTTAGGTAGTGCTGTAGCTGGTTGTATAGGCGCTAGTAGGAGAGTGTAATCTTGTTGTAACAGAGAGAGCTAGCAAGTGAACATAGTGTTCTTCAGAGCAAATATAGGAGACAGTGTGTGGTACTGGTCCCTAGAAATTAAAAATGACAGCCTACTTTTTTTTTTAATATGACTAACAAAAGTGCATAGTAACAAAGGAATAATAGAGATGATCCACTTGCTTCTCTCTTCACTTCAGCCTTTGGCCTAAACGTTTCCTTTTAAAAATATCTTAAGTTACCTAGAAGATCAACCTATTGATGTCGACTCTTCCTTAAAAAATACTTCCTTCACAGCAAAGGTGTGTTGTGTCTTTGTTGTTGCATAATGTCCCTAAGAATAGGTATTGGCCTTGTGTTGTGAGGTGGATAATACCAGCCAGTATTACAAACACTACTCACCCTTTCCCAGTTCCCAACCATAGCCTAACCAGAGACCAAACCTACTGCCTGGTTAATGGAATTATAGAATTTAGTCTGTGCAGGAGGTGGGGAAGAGATTAGGCCCTTTAATTAGGCCTATGGCTATGGGCCAATTTAAAGTCATTGCATTGGAGCATGAGAAAGAGGTAGAAGAGAGAGAGAAGAGAGATGAGTGTTATATGAGAGGAGAGAGAAGATAGAGAGAGGGGAGGTAGAGAGCGTGTAGTTGATAAATGAAAGGGGGGCACCACTGCACGGCCGATGCTTCCTGAACCAATTAAAAAGAGCAACAAGCCTTAATGGATCCTTCACAGGGTTGGAGAGGGAAGGTAAGGATGTGCTGGTGCTAACCTCTTGTCCCGGGAGAGGCTAATACATCAGAAGTGACAACTTCAGTGGGCTAAACAGGGCTTTACAGGTCCTCCGTCCTCACTCTCTGACCTGGTCCACTTTTGACCTGTGCTGTCACAAGCCTTGGCTGGCCACACAGCTTCTAGCAGAGTACACATGGGCAGCAGGGCCTTAGTGAGAGTGCTAGTAGCTAGCAATATATGCGATTTAACTGGCTGTATTCACATAGGGTTGACCCAAACCATACTGTCTTGGCTCTGATACCAACATTTCTTATTCTATTGTGGATGTGGTAACCAGGCAAATGGCCAGCCCAGTACAAGCTCGGATTAAGTTGGCTCAGTGTGAAAAGGTACTGGTTGCCTGTATCTGGATGGAAGAGCGGATGTGGAGAAGTGATGGTGGCAGAAGTACGGACATGTTACAGAGTTAAGTCTAATACCATAGCCTAATTAGGCTAATGTTCTGCAAGAGCATGTGTAGTAGCCTAGGGCCTACAGATTAGGAAGGGGGATAACTACAGGGAATTATCCATTCTGTATGAGAAATCAGTATCAACTTAAAGTTGTATGTGATTTAAAAGAATTCTTAGTGTTCTTATTCCATTGTGGTGAATGATAATCAACGAGGGGCTAGGCTCTATGGAAATAATGGAATGACGTGGAAGGTGTGTTCCACGATGCCCGCTAGCGAAGTGGAACTGACCTTCAAACAGAGTTGGCAATTATTCTTGAGAACGCAAAGGCCCCTCTTGTGATTATCTCTTTTATTACCATGGCTATAATTTAAACACATTTGCCGCTCGAAATGGTTTCATGTTCCGTGAATGTTGTTCCAACATCTCTACTGAAGTAGCTAGCAAGTTACTAGATAGCTAACAGTAAGTTGCTGTGGTAACAAACAAAACACACTTGTTTAGTTTAGCTAACCAAACCATCAGTCCTAGCTTGCCATTATGAAAATATAATTCAACAATGCCAATAAAGTTTTCAATTCAAGTTTTGCTTTAAAAAACAGCTCAAACATAGAACATGTAAGAATGAACTATAGCCATTGAGTTCTACCACGCTAATATAAGGAATTATACAACGGGTGGGTCTAATCCTGAATGCTGATTGGTTAAAACCGCATTCCATTCGGTGTCTATTCCACAAGTTAAAATGCCTAATTACTCTGTTCCATCTGACTGCGCAATTCACTGTCTCATCAACCTAGCCAAGCAATTTATAAACTTGATCTCCACTATGAAAAGCATCTAGACATTCTCACATTTCTTTTAGACTAACATTTAGTTTTCAACAGTGGAGATTTGTATAAACCTTGCTGTCTGTCTGTCTCTCCGACATTTGCAACATTGCTTCAATATTCAAATTCAATCTCCAGCTGTCCAATAGTAATGAACGTGTTGGGAGTCGGGACGAGACAGACAGACAGGCAGTGTTTTTCAGCCAGTCGAAATCATGAGGCAGCTGGCATAATTTTATGGATATATACAAAGAAAAGTAAATTTAAAATTTTTTAAAAGTTAAGCTAGTTCGCAGTCTTTCCAGATTCCATTTTAAGTGATTGTGTTAGATGTGTTGTTGGCTTGCTCCTCTGAACAACAGTTTCCTGACAAGTGAGCACATTTTCTATGCCAGGCAAAATCATGCCTCATTAGCTCATTGTTATGGATGTGTTCAAATAAATGTCAATAGAAAACAGCGTAAACAAATGAATATGCAGCTACTTCGTTGTTATTCTGGCTGCACTTTTTGACGTGACTGTAAATTAGCCTTAGTTGGATAACTAGCAAGCTATGGATAAGAACTTTACCAGCCATTATGGCAATGGAACATTTAGAACGAACGACTGGGTCACGTCCATACTGTAGATACAGAACTAAAAGACTGAACGACTGGGTCACGTCCATACTGTAGATACAGAACAAAAAGACTGAACGACTGAGTCGCGTCTCTGGCAACCGAACCGATAGAACAAACGACCAGCCGGCTTGGGTAGCAACCCTAGATTTGTGTCGGGACTATATCTTGTGGAAGGATGAAATAGTATGAATAAATTCATTAAAATGTTTTTAATGAAAATATGTCAATCATTATTTGAATATGTTGGTAACTCGTTGTATAAAAGTGATACTGCCCTCAAAGCCGGTGTTTAGAGGATATATTGGCTTGGTCTCGGGCCTGACAACACCAGTGCCAATATATCCTCCAAACACCGGCTTCTCGGCATTATCACTTAAATAAAACTCACACTCTAGAATGCCCTTCAAGCCAATCAGAAACAAGTATTCAACAATGCCATGGTATAAACATGAATTACATTTTGGGTTGGCGCCCCCCCTTGGGTTTGTGGCCGGGCGGAGATCTTTGTGGGCTATACTCGGCCTTGTCTCAGGATGGTAAGTTGGTGGTTGAAGATATCCCTCTAGTGGTATGGGGGCTGTCTTTGGCAAAATGTTGTGGGGTTATATCCTTCCTGTTGGCCCTGTCCGGGGGTATCATCGGATGGGGCCACAGTGTCTCCTGACCCTCCTGTCTCAGCCTCCAGTATTTATGCTGCAGTAGTTTATGTGTCGGGGGGCTAGGGTCAGTTTGTTATATCTGGAGTACTTCTCCTGTCTTATCCGGTGTCCTGTGTGAATTTAAGTATGCTCTCTTTTAATTCTCTCTTTCTTTCTCTCTCTCGGAAGACTGAGCCCTAGGACCATGCCTCAGGACTACCTGGCATGATAACTCCTTGCTGTCCCAGCCCACCTGGCCGTGCTGCTGCTCCAGTTTCAACTGTTCTGCCTGCGCTATGGAACCCTGACCTGTTCACCGGACATGCTACCTGTCCCAGACCTGCTGTTTTCAACTCTCTAGAGACTGCAGGAAGCGGTAGAGATACTCTCAATGATCGGCTATGAAAAGCCAACTGACATTTACTCCTGAGGTGCTGACCTGTTGCACCCTCGACAACTACTGTGATTATTATTATTTGACCATGCTGGTCATTTATGAACATTTGAACATCTTGGCCATGTTCTGTTATAACCTCCACCGGCACAGCCAGAAGAGGACTGGCCACCCCTCATAGCCTGGTTCCTCGCTAGGTTTCTTCCTAGGTTTTGGCCTTTCTAGGGAGTTTTTCCTAGCCACCGTGCTTCTACACCTGCATTGCTTGCTGTTTGTGGTTTTAGGCTGGGTTTCTGTACAGCACTTTGAGATATCAGCTGATGTAAGAAGGGCTATATAAATACATTTGATTTGGAATAACATTAGGTTCCCAGTCCAAAGTTACATATTATACTGTATAATCCTAGGCCTCATTTCCTCAGAAATGCACTTACACTACTAGGTGGTATAATGGTATTAAACTCTGTATATCTATACACAGGAGAACTATAGCTTCAACCAAGTACACACTCCTAGTACGCTAGGCTGTGTGTGTGGGCCTCCCTCTCTGGTCTGTTGGAGATATTTATAGTTATTACCCAGAAAGCTCTAAGGCCCAGGCCAAGACACACACACACGCTGGCACATGCACACACACACACAGCTTGGCATGTTAATTCCTTGCAAATGCAGCGATTAGCAATTCACATAGGTTATGATATCATTAGCCGTACCTGCCATGGCAGAGAGAGAGGGCTGCACCATCACACCCATTACACATCCTCAAATAGCTCCCAATGAAGAAGCTTTACTAACAGCCACCTATTAGCTTTCCATTAGTCATTCAGCTAACGGACACCTTCATTTCATTAAGAGAGGCATGCGATGGCCATTTGCATCTGTGAGAGGGATAGTGATAGGAGTGGTTCATGGATGGACTGGGACTGGGGAGGGTAAGGTAGTTTGGGCCTGGTCGTTAGGGATTCTATAGGATAGCAGAGTGGTGACAGACGGGAGAGGGCAGTCTGGGGTCATTGAAGATGATGCTGTATCTGTCATTAGCACTGTATGGGGAAGGTCTGAGAGAGTCTCTATGATACACCGCAAGTTAGGCGCTAAGCACCCAATGATACAGGCAAACTAATGTTCCCCTTGTTGTGTAGTGACACACCCAAAACCTTAAGGTTTTTAGGCCACTCCAGACAAATAAGCTGGATGGTTATTACATTATCCTAGCAAGCATTACAATGGCCAGACATTCAAGGTCATTGCAGAATAACTTTTCAATATAGCCATCAAAACAACCTGCCAATGAGCAGCCTACTTACTGGGGAGCAGGGATGGAGGGAGGGGATTCCAACAACAGTGGTTCCCTTAGGGCTTAGACCAGCGATTCTCAACAAATTTGCGTTGGGGGAGGTTTTGAATGGGTCGCGCGCAGGATGTCTGAGTAAAAAATGAAATAATAGTGAAAAAGATTGTCCAGTCTGAACTTAACCAACTTAAACCAGGTAGAAAGTGTGTAGAAATTATAATGAACTTAATGAACAAATTTTCTTCAATCACAGTATTTCAATATAGAGCTATTAGCAGCGGTATTTGGGTCTCAAACCAGTGAGTTTATTAACATTCTTCAACATTCTGTTTTCAACATGTTTATTAAGATTCTGTCCATTTAATTAATTATTGACAATGAAAGATGTAGGAATGTTGTTTCCTTTTCATATAATTGATACATTTACTATCAATATAGCATTAAAAATTGTTTCCCATATTGTATTTTGGATATTCTTTTTCACGATGCGAATATTGGTTCGTAACTGAGACAACCTGGTTCAATTTGGTTCCTGAGGCAAAACCAGCTGTGAACAACTGGCTTAGACCATCTCATCTTTACTGCTTGTTCAGAGACAGAGAGAGACAGAGACAGAGACAGAGACAGAGACAGAGACAGCGAGAGAGAGAGAGAGAGCGAGCGAGAGAGAGAGAGAGCGGTGCAGTCAAGCAGATTTAAGAGGGCATTTTAAGGCTGGCATAGGCAGGTCTGTGTGTGTGTGTGTGTGTGTGTGTGTGTGGGTGTGTGTGTGTGTGTGGTGTTGTGTGTGTGTATGTGTGTGTAGTGTGTGTGTGTGTGTGTGTGTGCGTGCGTACGAAAAATGAGAGAGAAACTGAGAGCCAATTCATCTAGAGAGGATTTCTCCTCCACAATCACTAGATGTAACAGTGTAACCACAGCCCCATCATCTGTCAGCCTGACCGACAGGTTCATTTCACAGCTCCCAGCAGACTGCATGGCCCTCTATGATGGACTGAGCTGATTCAGGTGATTCCCCCACAATTGTCAAATATATGGTCATAGGCACCCCCAAGACTCAATGTATAATTGGAACTATGAGCTTCAGAGCGCAGAGCCAGGGTGGAGGTCCCTATGGGTCTGCAACGTTAGGCACAGGTGGTTGGTGGCACCATAAATGGGGAGTACGGGCTCGTGGTTCCATAGGGACCATTGGCTCCCTTCCAGCCATTATTATGAGCCGTCCTCCCCTCAGCAGCCTCCACTGGCGTTTGGCTATGATGGAGTAAAGAGGTGTAGGTGGGGGAAACAGCAGGGGGCTCACATCACTGTTAGACCTTTACAGTTCCTTCATTATTGAAGCTCTGGAAAGAGAGAGTATAGCTGCTGGCTAGGAGATACACACGCGCACGCACACACACAAGTGCATACTGAGACAGCTGTGCATGCATACACATGAGTGTTGTGCACGCACACACAGATCATAAGCAAATTTACACACAAAAGCACAAACACACACAGACACAAACACACACGTCACAAACAGTGAGAGAGAAAGGCTGGGTTTAACTTCCTCCTCCAGATCAGGACAGAGCAGAGGGAGACAGGGGCCTGTGCGACGGGATGGCTGTGTGGGGGGCGAGGAGGAGACAGGGAGGATGAAAACCATCCCAGAAACACAGGCAGGGGCACGAGAGGGAAAGGATTTTCAAATTGGCTCTATCCCATAATTTAGACAAAAAGGATTTTCACAAATTTCTAAATGTAGGCCTATTCCTTGCTTGAGAACTGAACCAGCATTACCTGGAGGTAATATACAAAATAGTATGATTTATGCA
Source organism: Salvelinus sp. IW2-2015 (assembly GCF_002910315.2). NCBI lineage: Eukaryota > Metazoa > Chordata > Actinopteri > Salmoniformes > Salmonidae > Salvelinus > Salvelinus sp. IW2-2015. Next base: position 52,628 of record NW_019943451.1, on the reverse strand, counting down.
TGCAAATTAGCAATTGGTGGGTTCATTGCCAGGCTATAGTTCTCCATAATAAGAGGTTAAATCAGGAGAAGGCAGGTTGTTAGCAGCAAAAAAGCAGACATCAGTGCTGCAACTGGGCGATTGCACCCCAACGTAGGCAGAACATATTTTTGCTATCTCAGATTGTTCTGGCAATTCTCACATATAAACTTTATTGGGAAGAAGGATGTTTGACATGCTTTTTACATTTGTATCACAATTTCAAAAAATTTAAATCATGATGAAAGTGGACATTTTAGGACCCCTTTGAAGACCTATACATGACTCCTGTAAAACCTTATGATCCTTGAACCGTACATGATACAGACAACATATTGGTTCATTATACTCCTTATAGAGGCTCTAACAAATGGAGAATGTCTAGATTCTGAAATACACATTTTCACATTAATTAATTCAATATAAAAAAACATGCATATGAATATCTCAAAAATACCCTTAACAAGTACATGACATTTCCAGTGGGTTCTCTGCTAATTCTGAAGTTGTGATACATTTTATGAGCACCGCCAACACAGTGAATGGGAAAATGGATTGAAAGGGCTGTGATTGGTTAATGACCTATAATGTACATTTCTACGTATAAAATGGATCATATCTACAAAAGTACCAGAGAACTCCCTCTGGAAATGTGACGTTTTTGACAAGTACATTGTTCTAAACAAAATGTTTTAAAAAATAAGCAAAATCAAAAAGGGTACTTTTGAGATATTTATATTAATATTTTTATGTTGAATAAATGAATGTGAATTATTTTTTTCAGAATCTAGGGGCGGCAGGTTGCCTAGTGGATAGAGCGTTGGGACAGTTACCGAAAGGTTGCTGGATTGAATCCCCAAGCTGACAAGGTAAAAATCTCTCCTTCTGCCCCTGAACAAGGCAGTTCCCCGGTAGGCCGTCCTTGTACATAAGAATTTGTTCTTAACTGACTTGCCTAGTTAAATAAAGGTTACACACATACTCCATATTTGAGATATTTATATTAATATTTTAATGTTGACTAAATGAATGTAAACATTTGTATTTCAGAATCTAGACATACTCCATATTTTAGAGCCCACTATAAGAAGTATAATGACACCAAGATGTTGTCTGTATCATGTACAGTTCACAGATCATAGGGTCTTACAGGAGACATGTATAGGTCTAAAAAGGGCCTAAAATTCCCAATTTTCAAGAAAATGGTTTGTGGTACAAATGTTACAGACATGTCCTACATCCTTCCTCCCAATTAAGTTTCTATGTGAGAATTGACAGAACAATCAGATCGTTGAAGAAAAAAATCTGCCTAAGCTGGCTTGGAATCACCCAACTATGACCACACACATTCAACTGAGGACAACAGACAGACGTGTAGTTCTGTTGTGAGCAGGAATGTTAACAAAGTCTTTATAAATCAAATGAATGATCCACGTTACAACACTAACCATTTCATACTGACAACTCAGCAGACAGGACAGTCTTGAGACGAGGGCATACAAAATAACAGCAGCTTTGTGGCAGTATAGCGAAAGCAACCATGTGATTCAACATTCCACAGAGATTGATTTAATTTATATGAAGGCCAAATGCCACAGACCAATAGGCCAGTGAAAACATTGAAACCTGTAGCCTAGTAATTGCACTGAGCAGCAGCGGATTGAGTTATATAGGAAGGAATACACAGGATTCTTCCAACATATTCACCTCAGTCATCCAAGCAGGATGTATGCCTACAACATTCTGAGAGAAAAGAGCAACCCTCCATTTTGTACTTTGAAATGTTAAAACATTAACTTAATGGCGGCAGCAGTCTCTGTAAACATGAGTCATAGTGCGCATAGTTAGTGACAGTAGGCCAACTGCATGTGTTGTAGACTAGAGGTATAAAACTAAACTTTATCCAAGGCAGACAGAAGATAGCATTAGCCTACATTTTGTCCCTTTCCACAGAGTCAGTGTAATGTTGTGAAATAAAGTGTTTCTCTGTGTAAACAAACCCTTGAATCAGGGCCCAGCGCCATGGAAACCAGTGGACATACCCGGCTAGGAACCAGCAGCTACCTGACAAACCTGTCTGATCGCTTTTGGACTCCTGTGTGAAAAATCACAAACTAACTATCACACACACACAGTAACAAACACACCAGGCAACTGTCATCTTCATGGAATAGCTAACACAAACACAAACCAACAAGTGTTCCTTAGACATAAAGGCAAAAGAGGCACACTGTATGAAGTATAGCCGACACAAAGCACAATTAGCCAGAATATCCGACCTGCTTACTTACAGCTGCACTAGGGTCGGACAGCMCSACCGTATAGATCAGRACACCGTGGAGCCRGCTTGGAAAAYGTACYTCAATCCAGGGATGAGAAATTAGTTGTAMTCYGAATTGTGCTATTATCCCAACTGTTACAAGATTGAATAACTGCTACTTTCCCGGAACGCTTCCCTTTCCTCCTCATGCTACGTAGCAGAAGCCACGTGCGTTGAACAACAAAGGATAGTCAGCCTACGTTGTCGCGCTGTGATAATGTCAAAATAAAAGTTGTGTGGGGAATGGCTTTGTATATGTCAAACTCTCCCAAAACTATGTCTGTACAATAATTCATTGGTAATCCATTATTATAATGAATTGGTAATAATTTATTGGTAAGCCATTGTTATAATGAATTGGTAATAATGAATTGATAATTGGTAATGTCAATGTTGTCAAGGGTGCATTAACAAAGGCAAAATTGTTGGAACAAAGAAATAAACTATTGAAAGACAAACACAACAACTTTCTAGTGTGTGGCTGTTTATTGCCTTTGTTAATCCACCCTTGACAACAATGACATGGATTACCAATTAATTATTGTACATCAGACAAGCATCCATAGTTTTGGTCAAGTTTGACCTATGGTCCTTTCAAGACAACTTGGAACTCTAGAAAGATGCCCAGTTGGATGACCATTCAAAAAACATTTCTGAGTTCACAGTTGTCTTGAACGCAGTGAATTCTGAAATGTCCGAGTTTCCAGTGTTTTTGAACGTGGCAATATACTAAACCATTCCCCACCCGCAACTTTTATTTTGACATTTCCACAGCGCGATGACGTAGTCTGCAGCCCGATTGGCTCCGTGCCATTTCAAATTGACTGATGTGGCTTCTGCTACCTAGCATGGGGACGAAAAGGGCAGCTTTCCAGAAAAAGTAGCAGTCGTTCAAACTTTCTGGTGTAACAGTTGGGTTAATGGGACAATTTGGAGTGCAATGCATTTCTCATCCCTATATTGAGGTAGGTTTTCTGAGCCATATCTCGTGCTAGCTCCCCGGTGTCTTGATCTACACAGTCATGCTGTCCGACCCTAGCGCAGCTGTAAGCAAGCGGGCCGGTTCTGCTGACTAAAAGCATAATGTCATGATCCACAGTCCAAATGCCTTTCCCCTATTCCCCTTGCCCTATTTAGTGCTGAACTAAGTCTAACAATGACAGCCACTGAAAGTCTCATTAGAGTCCCTGTAGAGTAGACTGTGTAAATCTGTTCTCCACTTTCTCTCCCCAGAGACAGACTATGCTAGGCAGGCTAGCGTTCAGCAGGCTGCCTGGTGGTTGAGCTGAGTTCATTCCTGTCAGCCAGTGAAAGGTTAACCTGACTGCAGCTCAAGGAAGAGGTCACGTTGGGTTGTGTCACCCCTCCCATTCCTCTCACACAAAACCTCATGTTAGCACTGAACCCGCTGGCTATCGCACGCTCCTCTCCAAACCCCTAGCCAGCCAACAAAGTCAAAGCTATTTAATCCCCTGTGAGCGGGGGAGAGAGAGAAAAAATGCAGAATAAAAGAGAATGGGTTTTTATTCAGACCTACTGTGCAGTTTGGGGCTGGCAAGGCTCCCACATGCTCCTCACAGTCTAGGCTAAATCCAAGTACAATTCTCTCACCCCTCCCTCTACTAACTAGCCACCCATTTCCTCCTCTAGTGTCCCCCCACAGCCCGCCCCTTCCGTCCACAGCCAAAACCACCCCGCTTTAAATAGAGCCGACTTCCTGTTCACCTTTGACCCCTCACTAGATCCCACCCACTCCTGGCAGGCCTCCACTACTAGCAGGCAGATGAGGCCGGGTGACTGGAGGAACAGAGAGAGGCAGTCATAAAGAGTGATAGGCAGTCAGAATGAGCTAGGGAGAGAGAGAGACAGGCTATGTGCACACTGCCCACAAAATGAGGTAGAAACTGAGCTGCACTTCCTAACCTCCTGCCAAATGTATGACCATATTAGAGACACATTTTCCCTCAGATTACACGGACCTAAAAATTATTTGAAAACAAATACATTTTTGATAAACTCCCATATCTATTGGGTGAAATACCACAGTTTGCAATCACAGCAGCAAGATTTGTGACCTGTTGCCACAAGAAAAGGGCAACCAGTGAAGAATAAACACTATTGTAACTATAACCTATATTTATGTTTATTTATTTTCCCTTTTGTATTACAACACTGTATTAGGAGATAATATGACATTTAAAATGTATTTTTTCTTTTGGAACTTTTGGAGTGTAATGTTTACTGTCAATTTGTTATTGTTTATTTCACTTTTGATTATTATCTATTTCACTTGCTTTGGCAATGTAAACATATGTTTCCCATGCCAATAAAGCCCCTTAAATTGAACATTGAATTGACAGATCGAGAGAGACTGATAGACCTACAGACCAGAGAGAGAGAGCCAACTGCAGCCAGAGAAACAGCCAATCATATCTCAGCCTCATGGAGGGCAGGTTTCCCGTGGCAGGGACCCCTCCCCCTCCGGAGAGTAGAGCAGTGACTTGGTGTCAGGTTTCAAGGCTGACTGCAGCACTCTCTGCCTGGCTGACTGGCTGGCTGGCTGGCTGGCTGGGAGTTACATAAACATCACCAGGAAGGTCAGGAAGCAACAAAGACAGCAATTCAGTGGGGGCCCACAGCCACAGACACCCTCGGCTGAGTCGGCCTCACACACGCCCCCCCCCCCCCCCCACCACTCTAGTTTCAACGCCCCCAGAGGCCAGAGGAGGGGGTGAGGGGAGAGGAGTCACAGAATAAACCTAAACCACTGATGCACTGAGTCAGACAGGAGGCACCTGCTGTACAGCACAGCAGCTCATCATCATGTTTAGCTTTTTTCCCTCACACTACACAGCTGATTCAAATAATCAACGCTTGATGATGACTTGGTTATTTGAATCAGCTGTGTAGTGCTAGGGCAAAAACCAAAACATGCACCCGGGCGGTGCCCAGGACCAAGTTTGGGAAACCCTGGTCTATAAAATTGTCTCTACTTAGAAAAATACTGAATCAGGTTATTACTACCCTAAAGGGTTGTGCCTGTCCCATCGATAACCCTATGGCAGTGTGCTGTACATAGGCCCACTGAGGACATCTTCGAACAGACCAAGCGAAGACTAATTCAAATTGCCTTGGTATGACCATATCCAAACAGGCCCGTTCATGCTCAGCTCCAACACCCTTTATCATACTGCTGTCTTCACAATGACTGGGAACAAAGGCCCTCTGTCTAGAAGTCAGTCTCTCTGTGTGACTAACAGTGAACAGAACCAGCCCATGTCACAGCCAAGCACTAGCTCCTGAGGACTAGGCCTACAACTGGTTGGAGACTAGGGATGGGTGGTATACCATATTTTACTATATACCGGTATTGATGCACGGAACGGTTTGGGTTTTTACTTTACCTTGTAAAGCTATATATTATTGTTTGGTTTGTTAAATGTGTTACGCCACTCCGCCACGTGTAATAATGGCAGTTTACTCCGTTTGCTACTTGAGTCATCTCTCTCCCTCTCTCCCTCCACACACACCAAGCCCCGCATCTTGTCACTCAAGCAGAACAGTTTTTGCACTACCACAAGTCACAACAACCACTTGCAGTGACAGTCTGCATATATCTTACTGTCTGCAAACAGCTAGTTTGTCTTTTCTTAGCAAGTTGTGGCTAAAATAAATTATGTTAGCCGCTAATACTATTCGCTAGTTAGTTGGCTAGCTAGCCAGCTAAATGTACTTAGTCAGAGCAAACGTAGCTAGAAAGCTAGCTAATACAGCCTGATACCAGTGCTGGTGTAGGCCTACATCAGCATGTTGTTTGTGCAACGGTATATTCTAAATCAGAGAAGAATTGGTAAATCATAAATATTTTAGCTACATCAAAGCTACAGTAAGAGAAAACATTTAATGTAACATTAATTAGGGTCCACTAGGAAACACTGACCAACACTTTGGTTCCTCCCCTGTCACAATAACCACTCCCTGGCTTTTTCATTTGTTGTTATGTCAAACAACACTGTTTTCAAAGTGCCCACTACATTCCAACTTTTGGTTGAAATTTCATTGAACAGTATAAAACAATCATAACAGACAAAGCTCTATTAAAAACACTTAAAATGTATGTGTTTCCACCCTAGGGTCATGCACTAGTCATAAAGCATGTTTAGAACTAAATTATTCAAAAACCTCAAATATCGTCAAAAATGTTTAACATATTGTGATATGATATTTTGGCCATATTGCCCAGCCCTACTTTATAGTACTGGGGTGAAAAAACATATTATTCATTAATAGTGACAATGTGCATGGCAAAACATTTGCTTGCTATCTCGGCAAGAGGACCAGAGCAGCATTGATCATGGCTGGGGCTCAAGAACAAGACAGAATCCATCCAGCTCTCCATCATTAAAGACAGACGGAAGTCCTAATTAGCCACATGCAGTGCAGGCTAGGGACAGACACAGTGCTTCATTTGTCAATCGGGAGGTGCCGGAACAAAATGTGAGCGCGAGAGGGTGGTGATCTAGGGACCTCTGAGGTACCGGAACGCATTACAGAAAGAAGAAAATCACTGTTATAGTAAAGCATTGCATGCATATCATCACATTTGCGTAGTGGCATAGAGCAGTAGAGTAAAGGCACTTACAGAAGAAGTTGCACACATGGAGAACATGTTTAGTGGCCTAGGGTCTGGGAAAAAATTGGCATTTCATGCAATTCTACATCATTTTACATGTCCGGAGATTTTGGCAGAATCTTTTTAATGCCGCATTCAAAACATGGGAACTCGGGACTGGGAAATCTCTGACTTCCGACTTCAGTGTGTTCAAGACAACTGGGAACTCTGGGAAAAAACAAGCTCCGAATGGGAAAATTTGATTTGAACGGTCATCCAACTCGGAATTCCAAGTTGGGAACTCTGGCCTCTTTCTAGGGCTCCGACTTTCCGACCTGAAAATCACTGGCGTCATGATTTGACTTAGTTTTTTCCCCAGAGTTCCCAGTTGTCATGAAAGCACCATAATACCACACAAATGACGGAAATGACAGGCTACTTTGACACTGACAAACTGAGATCAATAAAAATGACCATGTCTTGAATCCATCAATAGTCCAGGCCTAGGTGTGTGGAGACACATATTGTAGGTTACAATATGAAGAGGAAATGATAGTCCTAAAAAAAATCACTGGCGCACCGAATGATGCGCAGCTCACTGGCTGGTGATGGCCGATGCGCTCGTGCCAAAAGCCTCTCTCTCTTGATTTACTTTGTAAACAATAAGTCTATTTGGAAGTTGATTCAATATTTTGGTAGCCTACAGCAGAACAATTGGAGTCTTCTCTTTTCAGCAGTAGCCATTTGCTTTCCAATCTGTGTTTTCCAGCGATTCTATTTGAAGTATTGCAAAAGGCATTTTTTTGTCTGCATGCTGTTTATTAACTGACAGATTTCCCGCGCATTCCCAACTGTAGGCTATGCCTTGTTATTGGGCTACATTTCACAGCTAGGCACATTGTTTTTAAAGACGCTGATGTTCCTCTGTGGCTAAATGATATGCTTTCTCATGGTGTACTAGGCTATTCTGAATTATTTCATTTCTTTCTGAACAGACAGCATTAACTCTATAACTTTGGCAAATGTATTTCAATTGATATGGGGTGCTGCAGCTCCTCCAGAACCCTTCGCGCGGCTATGATTCTATAAGGAAATAAATGATGAAGTGCAACACTGGAGAAATCAGCGTTGCAGGCTCATTCATGTCTATCAGAGCAGAGAGGCAGAGAGATCATAGAAAGTGAATCTCGTTCCAGTTCTGTGAGAGACAGAACCGGCACCTCTCCTTTTTGGACTGTTTCGTTGGGTTTATGGTTTGCAAATTAAGCGCTGGACAAACACAGGGCCATGGGGTGAGACAGGGCCAGACACAGGACCAGGGAGTGAGACAGGGCCAGAGACGGGACCAGGGAGTGAGACAGGGCCAGAGACAGGGAGTGAGACAGTGCCAGAGACAGGACCAGGGGGTGAGACAGGGCCAGAGACAGGAACAGAGACAGGACCAGAGACAGGACCAGGGAGTGAGACAGGGCAGAGACAGGACCAGGGAGTGAGACAGGGCCAGAGACAGGACCAGGGGGTGAGACAGGGCCAGGAACAGAGACAGAGACAGGACCAGGGGNGACAGAGACAGGACCAGGGGGTGAGACAGGGCCAGAGACAGGACCAGGGGGTGAGACAGGACCAAAGACAGGCAGTGAGACAGGGCCAGAGACAGGCAGTGAGACAGGGCCAGAGATAGGGAGTGAGACAGGACCAGAGACAGGACCAAGGGGTGAGACAGGACCAAAGACAGGCAGTGAGACAGGAGCAGAGACAGGCAGTGAGACAGGACTAGGGGGTGAGACAGGGCTAGAGACAGGCGTGAGACAGGGCCAGAGACAGGCAGTGAGACAGGACTAGGGGGTGAAACAGGGCCAGAGACAGGCAGTGAGACAGGGCCAGAGACAGCCAGTGAGACAGGGCCAGAGACAGGCAGTGAGACAGGACTAGGGGGTGAGACAGGGCCAGAGACAGGCAGTGAGACAGGGCCAGAGACAGGCAGTGAGACAGGACTAGGGGATGAGACAGGGCCAGAGACAGGCAGTGAGACAGGACTAGGGGATGAGACAGGGCTAGAGACAGGCAGTGAGACTAGGACAGGGGGGTGGGCACCACTCTATCCCCTGATGCCCTGCCTGTTCAGCAAACACACTATCTGTTGGCTCTTCACACACCAGTGGACATGAATAGAGCAGTCTACCCATAAGCATCAACACAAGGGTGGATGTTGACACAGACTGTAGGGAAGCTGGGCCCGTTTGCTGGTGTTCCATGTCCCATTTCAATTAGCGGATGGACAAATTGGACAAATTGGCTGCTGGGTCAAAACACCAGTCTCTGCTTGAGTATTTCTACTTGCACATCGTCATCTGCAGATCTTATCACTCCAGTGTTAATGCTAAATTGTAATTATTTCGCCTCTATGGCCTATTTATTGCCTTACCTCCCTAATCTTACTACATTTGCACACACTGTATATAGATTTTTCTATTTTTTTCCTATTGGGTTATTGTCTGTACGTTTGTTTATCCCATGTGTAACTCTGTGTTGTTGTTTTTGTCGCACTGCTTTGCTTTATCTTGGCCAGGTCGCAGTTGTAAATGAGAACGTGTTCTCAACTGGCCTACCTGGTTAAATAAAGGTGAAATAAAAAATGTAATACAAATTCAGCCTACCTGTTAGTCTAAGTGGTAGAGTTGAGCGAGACAGAGCTATGCTGTAGAGACAGGGTAAAGACGTAGCGACTTGTGAATCACCACTCACCACAGAGTAGCTGTGTGTGTGCGCAGCGCGCGCATGCGCACTTGTTTACAGTTTACAGAGCCAGTCAGAGGGAGTTCTGATGAGTGCTGAGCTGCATGTGCCAGCACTAGGGCCATGGAAGGGAACAGACACACTGTGCTGCTGCTGATCAGACATGGGTTCAAACACCATTTCAAATCTTTAGCCTGCCTGGAGTTCCAGATGGGTGGGGTTAGTAGTTTTGGGACTATTCTATTGGTTCCATTAATCAAGCACAGTTTAAGTATTTGACATAATATCAAAAAGTATTTGAACCCAGGTCTGACATGAAGTACAGACTGCTGCTGACGGTCCTCTTTGCCTGGCTGTCTGAGTCACTGTGGAAACAGGCTAAGAGAGGTGTGTGGATGGATGTTGCTATGCTACTGGCCAGCTCTGCTCCAGGATCCGCCTTGTGCCTGTCAGAGCCAGAGCAGCACACTAATGCACTCTCTACCTCTCTCTGTGTCTGTCATTAGCCTCCCTCCTCTCTCTCTCTCTCTCTCTCCTCCAAGCTGTCCCTCAACTCACTCTCTCTGTCCATCTCTATCCCTCTCCCTCCCCCTCCTCTCCCTCTCTCACTCACTCCATCTCTATCCGCTCCTCCTCGCCCCCTCTCCCTCACTCCCTCTGTCCATCTCTATCCTCTCTCCCCCCTCCTCCCTCCTCACTCACTCCTCTGTCCATCTCTATCCCCTCTCCCCCCCCTCCCCCACTCCCTGTCCATCTCTATCCTCTCTCCCCCCCCCTCTCCTCTCTCACTCACCCTCTGTCCACCCCCCCCCCCTCCTCCTCTCACCCCCCCTATCCTCTCTCCTCTGTCCATCCCCCTCCCCCCCCTCTACCTCGCCTCACTCCCTCTCTTGTCCATCTCTATCCCTTCTCCCTCCCCCTCTCTCACTCACTCTCTCTGTCCATCTCTATCCTCCTCTCCCTCCCCCTCCTCCCTCTCTCACCACTTCCTCCTGTCCAATCTCAGCCCCTCCCCCCCCTCCACACCCCTGTCCATCTCTATCCCTCTCCCTCCCCCTCCTCTCCTCTCACTCACTCACTCCTCTCGTCCTTCTCTATCCCCTCTCCCTCTCCCCCCCTCCTCTCCCCTCTCCACTCACTCCCTCTGTCCATCTCTATCCTCTCTCCCTCTCTCTCACTCCCCTGTCCATCTTATCCTCTCTCCCTCTTCCATCTCTATCCTCTCTCTCCCTCTCTCTCACTCCCTCTTCCATCTCTATTCCTCTCTCCCTCTGTCCATCTCTTATCCCCCCCCCTCTCCCTCTCTCTCACTCAAAGACACACACACAGAAACCACAATAGTAACCACCCCCACACTCTATCTAGCCATGTAGTGAGTGCAGCGCGCAGCAGCAAGACAGACAGACAGTCAGGCAGTGTCTCTAGCCTCTAGCCTGCCCTGACCCACATCTATAGCCTTGAGTACGCTTAGTTACTGTAAGTCCTGGAGACACTGCTGCCACTATTAATCAGGCCCTGGGACACAGCTAGGCTACTGTAGTTACCTACTGTCTGTCTCTGTCCCAAATGGCACCCTATTCTCTATTTAGTGCACTACTTTTGACCAGGGCTTTGGTCAAATATAGGGAAAAGGGTGCCATTTGGGACACAATACTGGAAGGATAGCTAGAATAGGCTGTATTATTATCATTTAAAGGAGGGCTGAGCCTCCTTCCCCTCCCTCCCTCACTCCCTTCCTCCACCTCCCCCCTGATTGCAGGTGCACCAAATATGCTCATGCTCTTCCAGGGCTAGTTAAACATTACATGGGTGGGTGGCTGGCTGGCGTCTGGCTGCTGAGAGGAGTGAAAGCATGGCAAGGCTCTCTCTAGTCTCTACGTCAGTGCAAGAGATTTATCCATTAACGTAGCTGTCACAAATACATGTCTCACTGTCAATTCTTTCAATTAATTTCCAACATAGTTGGAACTGAATAGATAAAACAACCTGGATGAGATGCAGATATAGATTTAAATGGGAATGGAATGAGAAATAATTTGACAATTCGCTTGTACAATCCCCTCCTGCCCATGTGGTCAAGTGGAAGGACAACTATTAGCACCAACAACCACAACTATTCTATACATCCGCAATGTGTATTTCTTCCCCTGTAGTAATACATTAAAGCTGCAATATGTAACTTTTTGAATGACCTGACCAAATTCACATAGAAATGTGACATAGATCTGTCATTCTCATTGAAAGCAAGAAGTCGTAGATCTGTTCTATGTGGGCTATTTCTAAGTTTCATTTTTGCGTCTTTTACTTACGGTTTTGTACACCAGCTTCAAACAGCTGAAAATACAATATTTTGGGTTATTGAAAATATATTTCACAGTGGTTTAGATGGTACAATGACTATACTTGCTTGTTTTGTCACAAACTGAAATTAGAATTGTAGCAACCAGGAAATGGCGGAGCGATTTCTGCATAGTGCATCTTTAAATAGATGAATGAAGGAGAACTCTGCGGAATCTGGATAACTAGGTACTTCATCCATATCATCCTTTCTGAGTCTGTCAGCATATGTCAGCCTAGCCAGCCTCAGACTGAATGCAAGTGTTAATGGCCCAGTGGGTTTACCTGTTTCTTGTAGTCCATGGATATGGAGATCCTGTCTTCCTCCTTCATCTCTTCTTCTTCCTCTCCCTTTCCATTCCTTTCTCCATCCCCACCATTGGTCCAGGAACAGTTGGAGTCGTGGTGGTCGTGCTGACTGAGGGCAGCCTCCAGCTGRGGCAGCAGCTCATCAGCCAGCAGGTCCGGAGCCTCCAGGCCCTCAAAGCCCCCTCCTTGGGCMTCCACCTCCCCTTGCAGCCCTGCCAGGCTAACCTCTAGAGACACGTAGCCGTTAGTGGTAGTGGTGCTGGCCGGAGGTCTGGTAACTTCCAAGTTAGATCCACAGTTCKGGGGMTGGTGCTGGTCTGGAACGAGCTGGCTGACTGCACTGGGGTAGCAGCTCATGGCCTGGCCAAACATCTCAGATGAGTCGTAGTTCCCTAAGGTCTGCCTSGAGCAGCGCAGAGCCCGGAAGGGACATTCGTCCTCAGCCTGGCTGACTGGGACCTGCTTGGGCTGATGATGCTGAGTCATCCCTGGAGCAGACGAAAACGCACATCCAGCTCCCACGAGAGAGAGTTCAGGCACTGAGGAGGGCAGGGGAGTGGTGGTGGTGATCATGGACACTGGGGCTAAAGAGAGAGGCTGGCTCAGGCTGGAGGTGCCAGGCTGTCCCTGGCCAGGGAAGGAGTACTGGGAGGGAGGGTAGGCGGTGGTGGAGCTCACTGAGCAGGAGGACAGGGTGTGAGCCATGGGGGAGCAGGTCTGCATGGAGAAGGACATGCTAGAGCCCTCTGGCCCTACCCCAGGAAAGGCCCCCTGAGTCCCCTGCACCAGCTGGTAGCCACCCTGCTGTGGTGGGGTTCCAGCCAGCGAGGCATTGGGGGTTTCCACATTAGCTTTGGCCAGAGCCCCTGAGTTAGGCACAGCCCTGGAGTGGAACTGGGTCCCCCCGGTGGTAAGCTGCTGGTTGTGGGGAGCTGGCTGTTGGTTGGCCTGGTGGAAGGGGAAGCTGTGGTGCTGCTGGGGCAGAGACTGAGGGTTCACTACCTGTTGATGAAGGTGCTGCTGCTGCCGCTGGTTCAGAMGCTGGTGTTGCTGCTGCTGAAGTTGTTGTTGACAGGGGTGGTGCTGCTGCTGTGGCTGTKGCTGTCGGAGGTGATGCTGTTGGTTGTGGAGTTGCTGCTGCTGTTGTTGATGTAGTTGTTGTTGTTGCTGGGGCACTGAGTGGTAGAGGTTCCCGTTCTGGTCCTGGTTGCCCCACATGGGGCTGYTGTTGGAAAACAACGCGTTGGATTGGGGTGCCTGACCAATTGAGCGTCCATGGAACTGGGTATGCTGTGCTGCTATCATCCCTCCACCACCCACACCCTCAGAGCCAGCGAAGGGCTGTCCCATGGAGTTCTGAGCCTTCATGCCCGGAAAATGCCCCATCTGCTGTCCATAAGTCATGCTCTGTTGGGTGGAGGAGGGCATGGAGGTGGGGATCATCCCRGGGTGTTTCCCTGCCCCCATCGGCTCCACCTGTAGGGGCTCRAAGCCTGCGCTGAGGTTGAGCTCATCCACCAGCGAGGGTCCAGGGGGGAAGCCCTCCTCAGCCAACCCATCCAGCCCTCCCACAAACAGGTTGGGGTCGTCAAAGAAGTCCATGATGGGATCTGTCATGGCCCAGGGGCCAGGGTCAGTCTTCCGGAGACCAGTCCCCCACGTTGGACCTCTGCTGGGTTYTAGCTGGTGCTGAGGAGCGTCACGTGTTACTGAGCTACAGTATGTCCATCACAGACTGGCTCTGGAGAGAAAAACGAAGACAAAACCTCAAGTCAGATTTAACAGAGAGAAGAAAAACATGCATCTTTAAACATGTCTCRTTCATACTGAGCTGTGTGTGGGCTGCACAATAAAGAGATGTTCAGTTGTCAAATAGATTTGAAGAAATTTAGCCCGTCTCTTTTTGATGTTCATCCTGTGTTTTTCAAATCAATACACTTCTAGTTGTTTTCAAGATCTCCATACACCTCTACCTCATATACACTACAATAAGCAATTTATTACCATAACAGACGCTCTCAGCCACGTAAACGTCATCAGTGAAAACAGCGGCTGCCAAAAAGCCAAGTAATGGCTAGGTCAGACAGGCCTGGGATAAATTTGGCACCGTCAATTATCTCTGGTTGGCAGCAGGTAGTTGTGTGGTAACGCATCTGATCTGATCTAAACTGAACCAACTGCCAGACAGACCAGCAGCCAGGTGCCTCTAGTCTTCCTCGGTTCAAAGCCCCCTGATCCGATCAGCCTCAGCCCTGTGACTGTGCTGTGCCTGCTATCTACCGAGCCGTCTGTCTGCTAGTAGCTACTGAATGTGTGGGAGGAAGGTGCAGACAGACAGATAGACAGCTGATGCTGTTTGTGTCAACAGCCAGGGAGGTTGGCTCAGGATGCATCTAGCCACAGACCAATGACCAATAGAAGATGACGGAACACTTGTGTTAGTCAAGACCTGCTGACTCATACTCACCACACACACTCACCTCACTACAAACACTTTGACATGTTCTGAATGTACAGTCATGGCTCTCACAAGTCTTCTGATACAGAGGGGGGGCATACAACTGAGATCCAATGCTTCAACCACAACTCGTGAACCTCTGCTAAGGTTAAGTGGGGTAGTGGGTAGGCTTGGGCGGTATACCGTATATACCATATAGCGGGGTATTTGGAAATAGCCACGGGATGGTTTTTCAATACCGTTAACTATTTCTTTGAAGTTTTTCTATATATTTTAATATTTGTAGCTACTTTGTAAGTAAATACTTTCAGTCAACTTGGGCAATATGTTAGAAGATAAAGCGTTCTTCATTTCACTTGTCACATTATTTTACATTATGAAGCTCACCGTAGTTCCCCAGAACAGTTGAGCCAGTCACGTGTTTGCTTGTAAATGGCACAAAGCAGGAGCAGGTGAGTCGAGCTGTGTATTGACAGGGGTTGAGTTTTAAATTGAAAGTCAAGTGTTTTTTTGCTTCAATAGAGTGATCAGGGACGTGCAACTATAGTTTTCCTTCACAGAAAATACATTACTACAACACATTCGTCAGAATATAGCTTCATTTTCATCAGATGACAACAGAAGAGAAACGCTATTAGGCTGGCAGTCACACAAGTAGGCTAAATGAGCTTACAATGAACATGCAAGATATTTTTTTGCAAAAACAATGCATGGCCATCATATTTCTGTTTATTATAGAAATAATGTAGCTAGCTACATTTCCTAATGTTTTTCTTAAAGTTAATCTGGAGAAAAGTAAGCTGGCTACACCGAGAAAAGCACCACAGAAAAGTAGCTACATCAGAACGCTGTCTGCTGATAGAATGCTCTTAGCGAATTCTCTTCCAAGTGGAGAAGTGCAACTGAAGCACAAAATTAGTCTGATGCCAAGTAGAAATTACGGAGCATTTTAGATTTGTGTTTACAAAATGCAGCAATATATTTCTTATGCGTTTTATCTTTTCTTCCTGCATGGAAAAGCGAAGAATTCTGCGTTAACGTGACCCCTAAGTTTAACTTGATGGTTATCTAAGTAAGTGGCTAAATGAATAAGGTGACGGGGCATCCATCATATTGTGTTGGCTTTCTGCCGTGTTTGAAAAGTCAAAGCCCTTTGGATGAGTTATCTGTACAGCTGCCACTGCTGTCTTTTCATTTCCTTGTGTTTTTTTCTCCTCTCCGTTCTCGGCCTGTCTTCTTCTCTAAGCAGAGCAAGCAGGCCTGTTGCCCTAGAGACTCCAGACTCCACACAGATACAGCACGTACACATGCTTCTCCAGAACCAGTACTGTTTATTGCACAATGTATCTCGTTCACATTCGTTTGTAAATGTCCAAACTCACAAAAAATTCAGTAGCTCTTACATATATTTGTATAACTTTATAACTGGGCTGCCTGTCTTTGCAATATTTTTTTTTCCATTTGCGCTTGTTAGCATATTTAGCTAGCAGCCTCCATGGTAAAACCGTACATCTCGGGATGAGAGAAGGATATGAAGATATGAAAATCTGCATACTGCCCAACACCTAGTAGTGGGTCTGTCCCTGGCTATGATGAAACCTTACTTTTTACTCATTGTTACAAAGGCCCAGTATGCCATATGACACAAGCACACAACCAAGACAATACACAAGATTCATACAGGAAGCWTCAAGACTTAACCCTAACCTGGTTACTGTGAATCATTAATGTAGCCTTACTCATCTTCATAAATGACAGCTGTGCTGGACCTCCATTCCATAACAACATGGACAGCTATAGCACTTAGAACTGTGTTTAACAGGAGCACCAGATAGCAGGGGCCAGATCATATCCCATGCCCAGCTCTTGGCTATACTAGAGCTCTGTTCTCGTGTGACTAGCAGCCAGCCCAGGAGTAGGAGAGTATTCTCTTCTCTTGCAACACAGACCTACATCTGAGGGCAGGCTAGGCATGAAAAGAGAACTCCCATTGCTCTCAGCCACTTAGCAGGGCTCCATTGTAACTGACAATGAGCAGAATGGCCAGGCCTAATTCTCCCAAACAGACAGGAAAATCTGATCACTCAATTAGAGGTAACATCAGACCAGAATCCTACCCGGGCCGCTCAACGGTCTGAATTAGTAATCAGAGGTAGGTTAGGTAGCTTATCTGAGCAGCATAAAGTTTTTCCTGCTGCTGCTTCTTCGTCTTGTATTAGTTGGAACCAATGATGAACTGTAGAACCTAAGCTATATGATGTACAATACAACCGGTTATAGACTGTCTATGGTTGAGACTAGGGCTGTCCCACACTAAATAATAGCTTGGTCGACCGAAAGTCGTAATTTTTAAACGTGTATTTTTCCATATATAGACACACCCAATGTATTTTAATAAAATCAACTATATATGCATTGAGCTTGTCTGATGCTTTAAGAGCAGTTTTTGATTAAATAAGACACAAATGACTCGAGGGAGCCAGAGATGAAGATAATCAGGAGACGAAAAACTTAACCTGACCATCCTCCTCCCGCTCCTACTGGCTTTTGCAGATTCTGCCGCTACTCTCCTGAAGTTGCCGGTAATAGGCTACACGAGTCGGTAACCTTTCTGAATTGAAATGTCATTTTATCTTACAATTTCTACTGACCTGCATGCCAGTTATGGTTTTTTGATTACAAGATGGCACCAGGAGGAGATGGCCGCCGTTTTACGGTCTCCTAACCAATTCTGCTATTATGTGGTTCTTTTCACAATATTTGTAAATTATTTTGTACATAATGTTTCTGCAACCGTATCTTACGGCAGAAAAGAGCGTCTGGATATCAGGACAGCGATCACTCGGATTAGACAAAGATTTTTTCAACACCAACAAGCAGGACTCACACGATATTCTCCAAACACCCCACAGGGCAGACATCCCAATTATTCGCAAAAGGAAGCGACGCAGAGGACGAAGAGGCGGATGCCTCGTCCGGACCTGCAGAAGGCGAGTAGGAAAGCTGCCGTTACCGTCAATATTACTCGCCAACGTGCAATCATTGGACAATAAACTAGACGAGGTACGATCACGAATATCCTACAAACGGAACATTAAAAACTGTAATATCCTATGTTTCACGGAATCGTGGCTGAATGACGACATGGATATTCAGGTAGCGGGATATACGCTGCACCGGCAGGATAGAACAACAAGACGTGAGACGAGGGGGGCGGTCTGTGCATATTTGTAAGCAACAGCTGGTGCACGAAATCTAAGGAAGTCTCTAGATTTTGCTCGCCTGAAGTAGAGTATATTGTGATAAATTGCAGGCCACACTACTTGCCTAGAGAGTTTTCAGCTATACTTTTCGTGGCTGTTTATTTACCACCACAAACAGATGCTGGCACTAAGACCCCACTCAGTCAGCTGTATAAGGAAATAAGCAAACAGGAAACCACTCACCCAGAGGCGGCGCTCCTAGTGGCCGAAGACTTTAATGCAGGGAAACTTAAATCAGTTCTACCAAATCTCTATCAACATGTTAAATGTGCAACCAGAGGGAAGAAAATTCTAGATCACCTGTACTCCACACACAGACGCGTACAAAGCTCTCCCTCGCCCTCCATTTGGTAAATCCGACTACAACTCTATCCTCCTGATTCCTGCTTACAAGCAAAAAATGAAAGCAGGAAGCACCAGTGACTCGGTCTATAAAAAAATGGTCAGATGAAGCAGATGCTAAACTACAGGACTGTTTTGCTATCACAGACTGGAACATGTTCCGAGATTCTTCCGATGACATTGAGGAATACACCACATCAGTCACTGGCTTTATCAATAAGTGCATTGAGGACGTCGTCCCCACAGTGACAGTACGTACATACCCCAACCAGAAGCCATGGATTACAGGCAACATTCGCACTGAGCTAAAGGGTAGAGCTGCGGCTTTCAAGGTGCGGGACTCTAACCCGGAACCTTACAAGAAATCCCGCTATGCCCTGCGACGAACCATCAAACAGGCAAAGCATCAATACAGGCCTAAGATTGAATCATACTACACCGGCTCCGAACGCTCGTCGGATGTGGCAGGGCTTGCAAACTATTACAGACTACAAAGGGAAGCACAGCCGCGAGCTGCCCAGTGACACGAGCCTACCAGACGAGCTAAATCACTTCTATGCTCGCTTTGAGGCAAGCAACACTGAGGCATGCATGAGAGCATCAGCTGTTCCAGACGACTGTGTGATCACTCTCTCTGTAGCCGACGTGTGTAAGACCTTTAAACAGGTCAACATACACAAGGCTGCGGGGCCAGACGGATTACCAGGACGTGTGCTCCGGGCATGTGCTGACCAACTGGCAGGTGTCTTCACTGACATTTTCAACATGTCCCTGATTGAGTCTGTAATACCAACATGCTTCAAGCAGACCACCATAGTCCCTGTGCCCAGAAAACACAAAGGCAACCTCCTAAATGACTACAGACCCGTAGCACTCACATCGTAGCCATGAAGTGCTTTGAAAGGCTGGTAATGGCTCACATCAACACCATTATCCCAGAAACCCTAGACCCACTCCAATTTGCATACCGCCAAACAGATCCACAGATGATGCAATCTCTATTGCACTCCACACTGCCCTTTCCCACCTGGACAAAAGGAACACATATGTGAGAATGCTATTCATTGACTACAGCTCAGCGTTCAACACCATAGTACCCTCAAAGCTCATCACTAAAGCTAAGTAACCTGGACTAAAACCTCCCTCTGCAACTGGATCCTGGACTTCCTGATGTGCCGCCCCCCAGTGGTGAGGGTAGGTAGCAACACATCTGCCACGCTGATCCTCAACACTGGAGCTCTCCCAGAGTGCTGGTGCTCAGTCCTCTCCTGTACTCCCTGTTCACCCACAACTGCATGTGCCAGGCACGACTCCAACACCATCATTAGATTTGCAGACGACACAACAGTGGTAGCCTGATCACCGACAATGACGAGACAGCCTATAAGGAGGAGGTTAGAGACCTGCCGGGTGGCACTGGGCAGCTCGCGGCTGTGCTTCCCTTCCCAGGTGCTTCTACACCTACATTGCTTGCGTTTTGGGTTTTATGCTGGGTTTCTGTACAGCACTTTGAGATATCAGCTGATGTACGAAGGGCTATATAAATACATTTGATTTGGTGCCAGAATAACAACCTATCCCTCAACGTAACCAAGACCAAGGAGATGATTGTGGACTACAGGAAAAGAGCACCGAGCACGTCCCCATTCTCATCGACCGGGCAGTAGTGGAGCAGGTTGGAGAGCTTCAAATTCCTTGGTGTCCACATCAACAACAAACTAGAATGGTCCAAACACACCAAGACAGTCGTGAAGAGGGCACGACAAAGCCTATTCCCCCTCAGGAAACTAAAAAGATTTGCATGGCTTGAGATCCTCAAAAGAATCTACAGCTGCAACATCGAGAGCATCCTGACCGGTTGCATCACAGCCTGGTACGGCAATTGCTAGGCCTCCGACCGCAAGTCACTTCAGAGGGTAGTGCGTACGCCCAGTACATCACTGGGTTTAAGCTGCCTACCATCCAGGACCTCTACACCAGGCGGTGTCAGAGGAAGGCCCTAAAAATTGTCAAAGACCCCAGCCACCCCAGTCATAGACTGTTCTCTCTACTACCGCATGGCAAGCGGTACCGGAGTGCCAATCTAGGACAAAAAGGCTTCTCAACAGTTTTTACCCCCAAGCCATAAGACTCCTGAACAGGTAACCAAATGGTTACCCGGACTATTTGCATTGTGTGCCCCACCCCCCCAACCCCTCTTTTACGCTGCTGCTACTCTCTGTTTATCTTATAATGCATTGTCACTTTAACTATACATTCATTTACATACTACCTCAATTGGCCCGACCAACCAGTGCTCCCGCACATTGGCTAACCGGGCTATCTGCATTGTGTCCCTCCACCCGTCAACCCCTCTTTACGCTACTGCTACTCTCTGTTCATCATATATGCATAGTCACTTTAAACCATACCTACATGTACATACTACCTCAATAAGCCTGACTTACCGGTTCTGTATATAGCCTTGCTACTCTTATTTTCAAATGTATTTTTACTGTTGTTTTATTTCTTTACTTACCTACACACACACACCTTTTCGCACTATTGGTTATAGCCTGTAAGTAAGCATTTCACTGTAAATCTACACCTGTTGTATTCTGCGCACGTGACAAATAAACTTCGATTTGAACAAATACAAGTAACAATGGAGGTGAAGGCGATTGGTTACTGTAGGCTAAATGCTTTAGGCATAAAGAGAGACAACAGTTAGAGAACCAATGTAGCTGTCAGTCAGACCTGTCTGCCTGCTCAAGCGAATGGGATAACATTGTGACAATGTACAAGGTTAACAGATTAAGCTAGCTGGCTGCTTATAACTTTAGTTTTGGGCAACAGGGTTCGGTAGCTGGCTAGCTAGTTATTTCAATAGGAGAACAACAAGGATTCCTTAATCATTGTTAAGAATATTGAAAATGACTGCAGTTTCTACTGGTCATTGTTTTCAGCTGGTTGGATGTGCTAGCTAGGTACCAAGCTAAAGCTAGCTAGCCCAGAAGTTTCTAATAACGTCTGTATCTAAGAAACAGTTGAAGTCGGAAGTTTACATACGCCTTAGCCAAATACATTTAAACACAGTTTTTCACAATTCCTGACATTTAATCCTAGTAAAAATTCCCTGTCTTAGGTCAGTTAGGATCACCACTTCATTTTAAGAATGTGAAATGTCAGAATAATAGTAGAGATATTGATTTAGTTCAGCTTTTATTCTTTCATCACATTCCCAGTGGGTCAGAAGTTTACATACACTCAATTAGTATTTGGTAGCATTGCCTTTAAAAATGTTTAACTTGGGTCAAACGTTTCAGTTAGACTTCAACAAGCTTCCCACAATAAGTTGGTGAACTTTGGCCCATTCCTGCTGACAGAGCTGGTGTAACTGAGTCAGTTTGTAGGCCTCCTTGCTCGCACACGCTTTTTCAGTTCTGCCCACAAAATTTCTAAAGGATTGAGGTCAGGGCTTTGTGATGGCAACCCCAATACCTTGACTTTGTTGTCCTTAAGCCATTTTTCCACAACTTTGGGAGTATCTTTGGGTCATCGTCCATTTGGAAGACCCATTGCAACCAAGCTTTAACTTCCTGACTGAGTCTTGAGATGTTGCTTCAATATATTCACAATTTTCCTACCTCATGATGCCATCTATTTTGTGGAAGTCCACCAGTCCCTCCTGCAGCAAAGCACCCCCACAACATGATGCTGCCACCCCCGTGCTTCACGGTTGGGATGGTGTTCTTCGGCTTGCAAGCCTCTCCCTTTTTCCTCCATACATAACGATGGTCATTATGGCCAAACAGTTCTATTTTTGTTTCATCAGACCAGAGGACATTTCTCCAAAAAGTACGATCTTTGTCCTCATGTGCACTTGCAAACTGCAGTCTGGCTTGTTTATGGAGGTTTTGGAGCAGTGGCTTCTTCCTTGCTGAGTGGCCTTTCAAGTTATGTCGATATAGGACTCGTTTTACTGTGGATATAGATACTTTTGTACCAGTTTCCTCCAGCATCTTCACAAGCTCCTTTGCTGTTGTTCTGGGATTGATTTGCACTTTTCGCACCAAAGTACGTTCATCTCTAGGAGACAGAACGCGTCTCCTTCCTGAGCGGTATGGCGGCTGCGTGGTCCCATGGTGTTTATACTTGCGTACTGTTGTTTGTACAGATGAACGTGGTACCTTCAGGCGTTTGGAAATTGCTCCCAAGGATGAACCAGACTTGTGGAGGTCTACAATTCTTCTTCTGAGGTCTTGGCTGATTTCTTTTGATTTTCCCATGATATAAAGCAAAGAGGCACTGAGTTTGAAGGTAGTTTGAAGGCCTTGAAATACATCCACAGGTACACCTCCAATTCACTCAAATTATGTCAATTAGCCTATCAGAAGCTTCTAAAGCCATGACATAATCTTCTGGAATTTTCCAAGCTGCTTAAAGGCACAACTTAGTGTAAGTAAACTTCTGACCCACTGGAATTGTGATACAGTGAATTATAAGTGAAATAATCTGTCTGTAAACAATTGTTGGAAAGATTACTTGTGTCATTCACAAAGTAGATGTCCTCACCGACTTGCCAAAACTATAGTTTGTTAACAAGAAATTTGTGGAGTGGTTGAAAAACTAGTTTTAATGACTCCAAACGAAGTGTATGTAAACTTCCGACTTCAACTGTATTTGCAAACATTTTTTATCCTGATCTAATTTCAAATGCTCACACAGATATTTTCTCATTCGGTCAAACAAATAATGCCTTATTACCAACGCAGTATTGTACAGCTTTGACAGTAATGGTGGCACTTGGCTTACACGTGCAAATTCAGCACACACAACATTCTATAATAGAATTGTTATTTGACGTGTCAAATTAAAAGCTTATTTGACGCGTAAAATAGTGTAATTTGACATAAAAACCCAAACGGCGATCCATAATTTATTCACATTGCTTTAAAAAAAAAAATCGCTTATTGTGTATATTACATTTGTTTTATTTGATGACTTTAATATTTCATTCCAAGTCATCTCATCTCTATAGAGCTGCAACCTATGCTGTCTGACAAAATCACTATTTTGTAGTTCTTCAAAGTAAATAAGACATACTTTATGACTGCTGAATACCAACTATCAATCACTTTGATCATGTATTTTCAAGTAGAGATACTGCACAAAGCAACAGCTGCTCTCTATATCACCTCACGATTGCGCATTCTTCTGTCTCTACAGTAGCTGGCGTAAAAGAAACACAGACCGGACTAGTAGATGCGCAATGGATTATGGTCATTGTAGTTAATTACCACATGTTATGCACTCAACTATGTAGAATATAGGCCTGTTGGAAAAAACTCCCTACTACATTGAACAGTTCAGGCCTGATCTGATTTATCTCTAGAGAAACTGTGCAATGTGCGCATTAAGCTCACCGAAGAAGAAAAAAACGTCTGTCAATCAGTTATTTTGGTTAATCGCTCAGCACTACCCTTGGGTGTAGCTTTAGCAGAGATGCCAACAACCGTAAATTTCGGTTTTCAGGGGAAATAGAAGAGAGAGCCTGTGACACGACTTCCCTTCCATTAACAAGGTGACACTCCATCTTAACTCTTCCTTCACATTTACTAGATTGATTGAACAGTGCAGAAGGGAACATCTCCAGACATTTATTTTATTCTCATCAAGACCAGAATCTTCAGGATCTAGTTTCAGGCGTTTTTTATTGCATGTAGTAGGTATGCTATGACTTTGCTTATAAATGCTAGGTTTGTGAAGCATCTATGTAGTTCTTATGAAGACTTTATGCAGTCTAGAAAGTCTTTATGAATGACGTTGAACCCAGATCTGCAGTGAAACTAGCTCTAGTTAATATCTGGAGTTAAGTTTTAGCTACAGTGAAACCCACTTTAAAATGTAAAACATAATTCATAGCCAAATCGAATGTAGACTATTTGTTTGGCTGGTTTATCTGTAGGCTCTACCCTCAAAGTATTGGGTAATAACCGGCCCACCAATAACAAAAGACCCCCAACTGAATCAACTTTTCTTTAGTTAAAAAAGCATCATTGAACAATGGAGATTAATTTAACTCTCCAAGAAAACTGATCAAGGGCCATTCCAGAGCACATTCAACAGGTCCCATCAAAGTCTGTGCAATATAAATGCATTCGTGTTTGTGCTGCGCTTCCTGCTTACATTTAGTCTCCCACTGGTCACACATTGATTGAATCAACGTTGTTTACACATCATTTCAATAAAACTACGTTGAACTAACGTTGAATAGCCGTTGAATTGAAGTCTGTGCCCAGTGGGCTAGCTACCTCTGCAAGATGCTTGCTTCTTTGTTTATCATGAGTCTATGCCTCTTTGCCTAAAGTAGCATGATATCGCCAACCCACTATACACAACAAACAAATAGGCGTTGTCAATTTCAGAGTCCCGGTGACTTATCTAAGCACCCTCAACAAAAAAAGACCGATAACAAGTGCAGCCACAATAACGACAACGATATAGAGACAGAAACAATGCAGCATCAAACTGTCCAAACTCACAAACCCGTCGTCTGTCGACGATCCAACTCCATCATGGAATCAGAAATCAAAATAGAATTTGCACAAACTACATCTACGTGCAACGGACATCCATGATAATCATCAATCGGCTTTAATCAACTGACTGCTGATAACACTCGTTTGTAAAGACGCTATATAAGAATAATCCCAAGAATAACAGTATTATTACGCAGTAAGAAAGGTTCATAAGTATCCTATTGCATTGTTGAATTTTACTTTAGAATAGCTTCTAGAATCCTAACCAACCCCGGTTTATATGGCACAGCGAGAATCTGTAACAATGAACCCATGATAAAAAGAAGCCAGTCTGTCATGGCCACTAACCTCAGCATCCTCTGAGTGCAGCTATGGCTCGTGGCTATCTGAGCATCGAATCTTCACAATAGCCTTGCTGCACCTCCTAGTAAAAGGCTGCTTGGCACTCGATGTGTTTCCCTGTCACAACAGGTAACTAGCTACCTAGTTAGAGAAATTAGCTGAATCTTAACTTTCTGAATCTGAAAGACAGGTGCCAAGCCTTAGGGATTTTTTCCCACCATCTGTTCTTCTCGAGACTCGAATCGTACACGTGTCCCCACTTGTCTTTCCTTCCAAGCMCCTCTCCTCTCGACTTCAGTGGTGTCGTGACGCCTCTGCTGAGTAGGAGAGGGAAGAGCTGGATGGGGGTCGACAGTCATTCATTAGGAACAATGCAATAGATTGACCACAGACAATTAAACCAGTTGTTGATGGACCCGACCGAGTTTCGTTGAGACTCCCGATTTTTATCACTTTACCCTCTGCATGCACATTCATGGTAACGATGCWGAGCTGGCTCGAGGCTCGTACCATCACAGCGGGTCGCTGTCAGTTCAGGACCACCATAACGAAGCGCCGTCAATAACTTTAGTAACACGAGCGCAATATTTCGAACTCTGAGAAACGATTATGGAAAAGGTATAACTTACAATGTTCCGCGAGCCATTTGATTGATATTGTAGCTAGTTGGGCGCTTTTCAGACCGGGATTCCCACTGCTAACGTAACGTTAGTGACCACAGCTGAGCGTCACTGTCTCTCAGTCATTAGAATGACAGTTTGCTCCCAGAGTTAAAAGCTCTGTGTGGAGCCAATACTTTCTATTTATGACGAGAAAATTATTTTATTACTTACCGAAGTGAAGCAAAATCCGTTGACTGAAAATTATAAGAGCGAAGTTAACTAGTTGACCACAGCGGTTCTACTGCTGCTGACGTGACGAATCGATGACACAATTTGCATATCAGTTACTTGCTCTCTGATTGGACAGTTGAGGACTCGTTCAATTTTTATAATCTCAGATTACATTTGAAGCCGGTTCCACATGGACAAAATGTCATATTAAATTTTGTGTCATAATAACTCCTCATATGTAAAATAAAATAACAAATATTAGACTAAATTGGTTATAAAGGCATGACACACAAGATGGCCGCGGTAGGGTTGAAGCCAATCCGCGGAGGTTTTACTTTGATTACACAAACCTGTAGTCTCCCGGATAATAATGTTGACTGACAGGCGAGATAGTGTGAAAATAACATGGCAACCTGTCGTTAGTGTGTGGTGACCCCCARTGGCTCTTGACAGTACTGCTAAACCAAGTCACTATGGTCTTGACGTGGAACCGTAAATCTATGCATGACAGCATGAGACCAGAAATAGTGAAACGGTTTTCTACAATCTATGAGATCCAACCAGATTTTTCACACATGCGCTCCTTTCTATTAATCTGAAAGTTAAATCAAAGCACATGCCTTCATTTCTGAAAGTATTACCGGGGAAAGTTAATCAACTTTTGTCCTCTGCGTGCCTCTGGTGGCCTCGAAACTGCGTCACACCCTCCAACCACATTTTTAGATTAAGCAGAAATTGTGTCTTAGCAAACGTGTCAGTACATTTTTCAACACTAACGTCGTTAGTATGTTCACCCCTGGTTAACAACCTCTCCAGCTAATTTACTAAGAGCAAATGTATGCTTGACCTGAAAATGTGGTTGAAGGCGCCATATGGATGGTGTGACGCATTTGCGGAGTCTCTGGAGTCACGTAGAGGCCAAGTTGAGCTCTGTACCACATTGCCCTGCGCCTCAAGTTTTGTAACAATGAAGTGTGCTCCATATAGCTCCGCATTGACATGATCGGTTGACGGTAGGTGTGTGGTGGGGGGGGTCCTGTATTAAATACAACTCGTTTCCTTGACATCAGCTCAAGGCTGTTCCACAAAGCGCAAGAAGTATGAATGCCCTGGCTTCTGAAGAGGCATATCACCATAAATGCTACATGACCAATGCAGACATCAGATTGACCATGCAGTGCCTTTAAGAGTTGAATACCCCTGGTCTAGAGCCAACATTAGTAACCCATCTACCGTTTAAATCACTCCTTGAGGAAATCCAACATGACCCACACACCCTTATGTGATGAATAAAGGCTACTTAGATCACCACAGCTAGTCCAATGAAAACAGTGCTTACCTCAAACCTAAATCACAACATACATGTACATCGCAGCAGACTAAGGCATTACATCTCAGAGCTTGAGGCGTCACTAGACGCCCTGGTTCGATTCCAGGTTGTACCATAGGACAGCGTACAATTGCCCCAGCGTCGTCCGAGTTTGGCCATCATAGTTAAGAACAAATTCTTATTTACAGACTTGCCTAGTTAATGGGTTAAATAAAATATATATATACACACAGTCATTGATATGCATTGTCGTGTTTATTTCCTTTCAAAGAAAAGCTTTCGAAACTCATTGCCTATACAGCACAAACTGTTGACTGAGGTTTGGGTTCCATATAGGAAAGGTAAAATGAGAAGTATAAGTACACATTGTTTTGCCAAATTCAACAGTCCAGACGGCAGCATGTGTTTACATCATTTCACAGCAATATAAATTGTGCCAAATATCCAACAGCTTTGAGCAAAACAATGTTGTCTGTGGAGGGCTGCCATTCCCACAGCAGACATGTTTTATATTTATACAAACCTTTAATAAGCTCAATAAGGGTAAATAGAACAATCAAAAAGAATTAAAAGCAACGTAAAGATGGATGTGATTATTTAACTTAGCATATTAATTAAAACCACACTTGCCTGCTGCTCAGTCTGCAATATATATTATCCATCTTACCTATAGTTTACATATAGTTTACACAGTAAAGAGAAATATAAGACACTAAACCGTAATCCAAAAGAACGAAAATTTCCCTCGCCCCAAAAATGTAGTGTTGCTCTAATTTGATTTCAGTCAAATATGTTTGGGGGAAAAAGAACACCCAAGGTTAGAGTCCATCTTCAGTCCCAATAATAAACAATAACTGTCCTGAGCCCACCTTAACAAGCGGTCATGAATCCATAGTCCACCCATACAGTATATCTATAATTAATGCTGATTTTTATTCTCACCTTTCAACCAGCTTTGAGTGATTATCTTCATAGACCAAACCCAAGCATGTGCAAAGAGCAGAGAAGAAAATAAAGGGAAAAAGCTCTGATTGCATTGTAGTCTGTGTTACTAAGAAAACCAGTTGTCATTGTTGATTTACTTACATAATATACACATTTTTAGTTCTATAGCTGTTTGAGCACAAGATGCCTATAATGCTTTTAAAGCTGAGCGCAAGTGTTGCAAYGTAAAATTAAGTACATTCAACTTGTTCAGTTCCTATTCATACGACTGAACGGCTGCTGAAGCTAGTCTGTGGCGTGGCATTCTGCTCTGCATCTTCCGCTAGTGGCTGCTGACTCGGACTGCAGGATCAGCTCAGCTMTGGGGAGGGTTGTCATCTTTGCTRAAGGGTTGTGTGGATCCGGGCTTCACCCAAGACAGTCCTGACACCTGCAGCCCCTTGTGGTGATCCTCAGGCCGTCTCTAGAATAACAGACACGCATTACCACACTGGTCAGCTAGCACCATGGAAACAAATGGCCGCTCACACAGCTTGACCAATCACAGCCCTGCTGGCTCTCATTCAAGTAAAACAAGCCTCTTGGGAGTGAGCTCAGAGGGAACCCGAGTCCATGGCCCATAGCAGACAGACTCAGAGCTTTGTGTCCTTTTACATAAGTCTGAAAAGCACACTGCTGSGGTTTAGAAAACTCACTTTATGTGTGAACATCCGTTCCTTCGCCTCGTCGTGGATCGCTGGGTTCCATGAAGAGAAACTGGAAAAATTTGCATAAAAAAATAACACTTATGAGAAACAAATTCTCAAACCATTTATTGCATCTCCTTTCATATGCTGCAGGAGGTTTCTTATTGACAGCAAATAAAAATAAATAATAATAATGTTCAGATTGTTCGTGAGCTATGAGAAATGGAATTCCAGGAATGAGCTTTTCCTACTACCAACCTTATTGCATAAGGATCGTCCATCTTGGGTTGGTCGAAGAGGTGACTGTTGCATAGTTTGACGCTGTCTACCACCTTGCTTTTGAACACCTGCACATCCTTGTCGTACCTGAAAAAACAGTGTGAGGTCTACACCTGTTGTATTCAGCACATGTGACTAATACATTTGATTATACATGCAATTTGCCAGTCAATACAGTGTGAAGTGATAATTGCCCCAACCTGGCCACAATCTAATTCATTAGCTCAGAAAATTAAGAAAAAACGGACTCAACAGAATACCACAACATTTCAATTAAACAGCAAGTCTCAACAGCCGCCTGTCCCTTTTAGTAGCCGGGCATCGGCACACATTTCAGTAAATAAATGGGTCTAAATGAATTGTTTATGAAGTTACCATGGACACAGCTCTAATAATCCCAGTCATGTGCATTAAAAACATTGCTCGCCATCAAAAATAAACACGTCAAATTCAAGCTCTCCATGGCGCCGAAGTGCCAAATTGGGGGTGTATGATCTGCGATAGATTTGTTATGTTTATACTGGTCACAATTAGGTTTGGTAGTCTTCAACATTTTGTGCAATAGCTGTGTGCATTAAGGAAATACACACTTGGCTCAAATAAACAGAAGCCCGTCTCTAAGCACCGGTTGTGTTCAGTGACTGAAGCAAATAAATGTATGGGCTATTAATTGAAGTTTCAGGGTACACAATAGGAGCACAACAACTAGCTTGCTTGTTGACCTATATAAACTGACCACGGTCACATACGTACACGTGGCCCAGTATCCATCTACAGGAGGAAGAGAAGGCTGTGAGGAGAAAGTGAACAAGTACAGACTTACAGCACAGCAGCTTCTGGGTTGAGTGGTTCCATAGTGTTGATCTTGTAGAACACCGTGCGTGCATACATCAGGACTTGCCAGATGTGGTTGTGATTACGCCTTCAAGTCCACAGGGAGACGGGGGACATTTATGATTATCTCAACATAATGGCAAACCAAATACAACTCCAGTCACAGTAAATACACAAGTATCATAAAGGCAATCCATGGTGCATAGGTTCATCTCAGACTAGTGAAATACCCAACAGTAGCACTGCTCAAACACCAGTAGTGCACAGCCAAAGTGTGACACACCATAATGACAGACAGGTTTCCAGTGAGAATGTCATGGACAACTTTCCCCATTCAGTAAAACATATAGTGCTGTGCTCCTATAAATCCACCTTCAGCTGATAGAGACTGAGGTTTAAGAGACGACCTTACAAGGCTGTGTCACTGTCCAGCTGAAGAAACAGGCCATGAGGAACAGAGCTGGAACAGCAGTCAGAGTAAACACTGGGCCTTGATGCGACACATGCCAGTTCTAACTAAGGTACACTATAGACAGCCCCACAGCGCAACTCAGTGACAGCACTGTATCACTATTTACCACCAGAACTACAACATCCTGAGAGAACACACATATCAATCACAACATGAAGCAGTAACATCACAGATCAAAAAGTAGTAACTGCATTTAGCCTATCAAGGGATGTGTAAGGCTGTGTAGTAGTGACTAGTACATGGTGGAGCAGACATTACACTAATGGAAAAATAGCAAGCCACATGTAACTGACAAACACCCATTTCTAAATCATCCTCATTCATTTGGATGTAATGATCTGGGCATAGAAGCCATATACTGACCTCCACTTGGTGAAGGCTCTCCTGACATCAAGCTCTCCTGAAACAGGGTCCACAAGTGGGTGGAAGACTGGGATATCAAACACCACTCTCTGAATGGGGGTACAGGAGAGAACATAATACTGTTAGAATACTGCATAAATAACAAAACACGCATTTCAAACCCCTAAACTTTTTCCACATTTTGTTACGTTACAGCCTTATTCTAAAATTGATTAACTACACACAATACCTCATAAGGACAAAGCGAAAACAGGTTTGGAAATGAGCAAATTCATATAAAAACAGAAATAGCTTATTTACATAATTATTCAGAACCTTTGCTATGAGACTTGAAATTGAGCTCAGGTGCATCCTGTTTCTAATGATCATCCTTGAGGTTTCTACAACTTCATTGGAGTCCACCTGTAGTACATTCAATTGTTTGGACATGAAAGGCACACGTGTCTATATAAGGTCCCACAGTTGACAGTGCGTATCAAAGCAAAAACCAAGCCATGAGGTYGAAGTAATTGTCCGTAGAGCTCAGAGAAAGGATTGTGATGAGGCAGATCTGGGGAAGGGTACCAAAACATTTCTACAGCATTGAAGGTCCCCAAGAACGCAGTGGCCGTCATCATTCTTAAATTGAATAAGTATGGAACAACCCACCAATACTCTTCTTAGAGCTGGCCGCTCGGCCAAACAGAGATCAGGAGAGAAGGGCCTTGGTCAGGGAGGTGACCAAGAACCCGATGGTCACGCTGACAGAGCTCCTCTGTGGAGACGGGAGAACCTTCCAGAAGGACATCCATCTCTGCAGCACTCTACCAATCAGGCCTTTATGGTAGAGCAGCAAGACAGAAGCCACTCAGTAAAAGGAACGACAGACTGCTTGGAGTTAGCCAAAAGGCACCTAAAGGACTGACCATGAGAAACAAGTCTCTCTGGTCTGATGAAACCAAGATTGAACTCTTTGGCCTGAAAGCCAAGCGTCATGTCTGGAGGAAACCAGACACCACTCTTCACCTCACCAATACCATCCCTAAGGTGAAGCATGGTGGTGGTAGACATCATGCTGTGGGGATATTTTTCCAGAGGCAGGGACTGGGAGACTAGTCAGGATCGAGGGAAAGATGAACAGAGCAAAGTACAGAGAGATCCTTGATGAAAACCTGTTCCAGATCACTCAGGACCTCAGACTGGGGGGTAGGTTTACCTTCCAACAGGAAAATGACCTTAAGCACACAGCCAAGACAACACAGGAGTGGCTTCGGGACAAGTCTATGTACTTGAGTGGACCAGCCAGAGCAGACTTGACTCGATTGAACACAGAGCGCAGTGACACTCCCCATCCAACCTGACAGCACTTGAGAGGATCTGCAGAGAAGAATGGGAGAAACTCCCCAAATACAGGTGTACCAAGCTTGTAGCGTCATACCCAGGAAGAATCGAGGCAGTAATCACTGCCAAAGGTGCTTCAACAAAGTACTGAGTAAARAGTCTGAATACTTATGTAAATGTGATATTTCAGTTTTAATCAATTCGCTAAAATTGTTAAACCTGTTTTGTAATGTGTGTAGATTGATGAGGGGAAAAAACTATTTCATCAAATTTAGAATAAGGCTGTAACGTAACAAAATGTGGAAAAACAGCAAATACTTTCCGAATGCACTGTATGATAGTCACAAACCAATCACAGTCTCAGCCACCAAAGCAGGAAAGGCTGAACAAACTAACCTTTGAAACGTGCCAAAGAAAAGTCTTTATTTTGTGTAAACAGCTGTGTTGTAATGTTACAGCAGGTCCACAAAAGTACTCACAGGACATTCACCATCAGGATAGTTATCTGGAATATACACAGTGAACTTGAAGACTCCATCCTGGTACAAGCCATGTCTGATGAAAATGACCCCGAACCACACTGGAAAGAAGAGAATCTCATGATCCCTTTGTATGATTATGTGTAGATTATGCAGTCAAACACAAGGACAGATTAGGCTCTTACTCAATGCTGATTTGTAGGATGGCTGCACATAGATTCCAGGCAGTTTTTGCTTGATCACTAGGGTGCTGTGGGTCACAAGGTAACATGGAATTAAATCAATGCAGCAGAAATTGAAATGGAAATTAACAGCGCATTTTTTCATCAACAGCTTCTCTAAATTAACTACATAACATAGTGGCCTATGCGCAAATACATCCTTCCTTCCTTCCTTCAGGTAGGCTAATCAATGATCTGACATGGTTGGATGGGTGAAAACAAATCGTACCTTCACTTATCCAGTCGCATACAGATCAGTGATTACCTCTAGCAAAGGAGGTAGGCATGAAGCATTTTAAAAGGTAGCCAGTTAGCTCTAC
>NW_019943451.1:5742-16943 GCF_002910315.2 Salvelinus sp. IW2-2015 | reverse complement strand
CATGAAATAATCCAGTATACAAATGTGTGATGTCTGTGTTAATGGTGTTTAATGGTTGTTTAACATGGAGTTGAGTGTTAGCCCAGTTAGATACATTATTTTATTCGCATACTACCAAAGAGCATTGTTATTGCCGTTGCTACAGCAGTTGACAAGTTGTTAACTAAGATCTTGGCTTAGCTAACTACTATGGCAACTAACAATGTTGACATTGTATCCGTGTTTGTTCACTGTTCCTATGCAGGCAACTAATTCTGCAAAATGACTTTGAACACATAGCTAGTTAGTTAAGCTATATATATCTTATATAGTTACAGTAGCTAGTTAAATTGTTAAGATACGTCCAGATGTTAGCTGGACGCCAGGTTTGCAATTACAAATCAAGCATACATATTCATTTTGATGGAATCTAGCATTGTTGCTTATTATCCATAATGAAATAGGCATACTTTACGACTCGATAAACACGACAAGAACGTTCACAACACAAATTATCAAACCACCCAGATCTGCTAGCTTGCAAGCTAACCAGCTAACGTTACTTAGCTTGAAACCAACGGTAGCTAGCTAGCTACTATCCAGTTGCCAGCTTACCTTCCCTGAACAAAATTCAGACAAGTACCTGTTCAGAAATTGCCCATTTATGTGAACAATTTCAAAATGTGCGTTTAAAGACGTTGTTACAATCACCACTGGTCAAAACAAGAAAAGTGTACCGCAACTGCTAGCTAAGTAATCTCACAGACACCGGAAATCAATCAAAAGCTCATGATGGCGTTTCCTATTCACCACGGATATTCTATTGGCTTATAACAAAGGGTGGATAAAGTATCTGAAATATGATTCGCTGACGTTCTATCACTATTCATGCTGTTATGCCGCGTTCATGTACTAGTCGGAAATAAGAAACTCAGAAATGTTCCGAAATAAGAAACTCAGAAATGTCCGACTTGCTGATTGTAGAACGCAGAACGTGTAGAGATGGGTTGGTTAGTTTAGTAACCACCGACGCATGCGCAACTATGGGGAAACAGACGGGTTGGCTTCGATTGTTGACAACATGTAAACTATATTTCGTCTCCAATGCTTATTAAAACATAAATACATGTGGTCAATGAGCACTTGTGGTCTCTCAAATACAAATACAATTGTATTGGTCACATACACATGTTAGCAGATGTTATTGCAGGTGTAGTAAATGATTGTGTTTCTAACTCCAACAGTGTAGTAATATCAACAAGTAATGTCTAACAATTTAACAACAATACACACACATTTAAAGCAAAGAATGGAGTATATAAATATTAGATGAGCAAGTCAAATGGCATAACTAAAATACAGTAGAATAGATACAGTATAGAAGAGCCCTGTGGTTAGCGGGCGTGCAGTTACCGTACCGCAGTGATACAGCCCAACAGATTCCTCAATGTGCATCTGTCAAAGTTTGAGGTTTTAGGTCCAAGACACATTTCTCAGCTCTGAGGTTGAAGAGCGCTGTTACGCCTTCTTCACACACTGTCTGTGAGGTGTACACGAGAAACTTGAAGTTTTCCAGCTTCTCCACTGGCGGTCCCGTCGATGTGGATAGGGGTGCTCCTCTGGCGGTTTCTGAAGTCACGATCAGCTCCTTTTGTGATGTGAGCGGAGAGGTTATTTTCCTGGCACCAC
This sequence comes from Salvelinus sp. IW2-2015, assembly GCF_002910315.2. Classification (NCBI taxonomy): domain Eukaryota; kingdom Metazoa; phylum Chordata; class Actinopteri; order Salmoniformes; family Salmonidae; genus Salvelinus; species Salvelinus sp. IW2-2015. The sequence continues at coordinate 15,275 of NW_019943451.1, read as the reverse complement.
ACTCCCAGCCCTCATCCTCCCTGTATGCTCCGTCATGTTGGTAATCTCAGCGCTACTACTGTTGTGTCTTCTAACACTTGATGATTGAGTTGGGAAGCATGCCTGCCATGCATCATGTGGTGACATGGAGTACACGGAGCTGAGCACAACACACCTTGTGGGCCTGAGTTGAGTTAGCGAAATGGAGTTGTTAGTTCTACTTCACACCCGTGGGCGCTCCCGCAGAATTCCAGGAACCGGTTCAAGGACGGGACCAGGCCAGTTTAATGATGATGGGAGTTACGATGGGGAATCTGAGCCATAGTCAATGAACAGCATTCTTACATAGTTATTCTCTTGTCCAGATATAGGCAGTGTGCAGTCAATAGCGATTCATCGTCTGTGGATTATTGGTGGTGGTAGCAATTGAAATGGCTTTGTGTCAGATAAGGTAGAGGTGATATGCTCCTTGACTAGTCTCTCAAAGCACTTAATGAGACAGAAGTGAGTGCTATGGGCGATGGTCATTTAGTTCAGTTACCTTTGCTTTCTTGGGTACAGGAACAATGGTGACATTTTGAAGCATGTGATGACAGCAGACTGGAATAGGGAGAGATTGAATAAGTCCGTAAACACTCAGCAGCTGGTCTCGCATGCCTGAGGACGCGACTAGGGATGCCGTCTGGGCGGCAGCTTGCGAGGGTTAACAAGGGTTAAATACATTGTACAGTTGTTGGTTAGTTGTGAATTTTGCCATATTAGCATAGAGAGTCATCAGTCAAAAACATCAAAACAAGACATGGTATCAAGAACAAGATAAACTAGTTGAAACGGCACCTAGTAACAGACCAGAGATATCAACCCAGTGAAACCTTTCTATCATCACAAAGAAAAGCCCAGTATAAGGTATCCAAAAAATATTTATCTTCTGAGGTATAACATTAAACATTAAAACCAGTAGATCGTGATAATGACATCATCCACAATTCCTAAGTAAAATTCCCGATTGTGCCATATTGCTGAATGGCACCAAAAATTACGGATATACTGACAATGGGAGTCGTTGACCACAAAGTGGCACGGCGGGCTGTCTCACGCCCACCTATCCTTTCTTTGGATTGGTGGATACATCTCATTGTTGTAATCTATTTTGAATAGTCGATGAGGGTTGTTGACGTCACCAGCCTGTATTCGATGGCAAGAGATATGCTTCTTAAAAAAAAAAAAAGGATATGCTACTAGCCTCAAGTCATTTAATTTTTTTAACTAGGCAAGTCCATTAAGAACAAACTCTTTACAATGACGGCCTAACCCAGCCAAACCCTAACCTGGACAACGCTGAGCCAATTGCGTGACGCCCTATGGGATTTCCAATCACAGCCTGGAATCGAACCAGGGTCTATAGTGACGCCTCTAGCACTCAGATGCAGTGCATTAGACCGGTCCGCCACTCGGTTTCCATGAATATGCATAGCCACCTCGAGACAACTCCGATATAAAGTGTTTTTATCAAAGTAGCCTGGATATCACGTGTCCTACTTAAATCAGTACACTCTTAACTTAAGCATTATGAAACTTCTATTCGATCAAATAAACCTCAAGTCGCAAATAAGCCATATTTTTGGTTGTTGACCAAATTCAACACTCGTTGACCTCCATACAAAAACTCCTTGCTTGGGGCGAAAGAACAAAAAGAAAAACACCTGCTACAGGAGACAGATTTTCCGCCGAGTCAGCTTCTTTCTTCCTCCTCTACGATGGCATCAAAACAACGTTATGGATCATGGTGAAAGTGGCCGTAACTAACAAAGGTTTGTGGTCAATGTAGTCGTTTTCATCCTACATGAAAGAGTCAACCCGGGAGCCTCGTCATAGCCTGCTGGAGGTGTCAGCACGTGGTCCTGTGTGATGACAAATGCAGTAGTCAGAATGGATCACAGTTTATTTAAGTATTTAGATTTGTAGTGATCTTTAAAATATTTCACAGTGGGGATCAAACTTGATCTTAATAAACACATTTTAGAGCCCAAACATCTGTAAAAAAAAAACTAAAAAAAAACAATTTGGCCTTTCAGGCGATCAAAGTTTATGTAGGCTTTCTAGGACAGACCTTGGTAAAACATTCATGGTAAGATCGTTCACATGTAATTTTTTATTGCAAAAATACCAGTATACATACAAGAAGCAGACCTGGGTTTTTTGCATTACTAGGTCGCTACTTATGACGTAATAGACCCTGGATTGCAGATGATATGTTTTGGCCAAAGAGAGGTTTTGAAGCCACCGGTCGACCATGTTGCCATTCATCAGATCAAATGCAGTCTTCCATCGGAATTTTACAGTATTTCCTTTAGATGTTTCAAGGACAAAATTACATGTATTTAAGTATATTTTGTGTTGTAGTTCACAACGGTAGTGGGGACAGTAACATTAGTACTTTCTAAAAATGATACTTTAAGGATTTTTTTCATATTTGATTTTTGTGTTTAGCTCACATAATATAATTTAAGTATGCATTATGGCTAAAACAAATGTAAAAATTTGTACATGCATTTCTATAGCTTCCAAAATATGTTTTACATTAGTGGGGGAGTGCCAAGATGGAGGTGTGAGCTTCCAAACAGCACCCTCTGTCTGTTATCTAGTGTATATATAAAGCATTGGTTGCTATGCAGTATCATAAACTGGTCTCAGAGCATTTTGTATTATTCTGTATGTAAATCCGAGATGCTACGTTTAGTATAATATGTTAGGTTTAACCAACCTTCTTTCATTTTTGCCTTCAGTAACCACTTGTTTTATGTAACCATACCAAACTTTAAATATCATACAAATTTGACAGCCCCTGATTTACATCTACTATGTTACATTTAGTCTATGAGACCAAGCTGAGCTTATAGAGCAAAAACTATTTTAGGTGCAGCAGTAAAATTATTGTAGGGAATACTCAGTAGGTTTTGTAGAATATATACAGTGCGTTCGGAAAGTATTTTGTTACGTTACAGCCTTATTCTGAAATTGATTAAATCGTTTCCCCCCCTCATCAATCTACACACAATACCACATAATGCAAAGCACATTTTTTAAAGTACATTTTTGCTTACTTATAAAAAAAAAGAAGGGAAATATCACATTAACATAAGTATTCAGAACATTTACTCAGTACTTTGTTGAAGCACCTTGGCAGCGATTACAGCATTGAGTCTTCTTGGGTATGATGCTACAAGCTTGGCACACCTGTATTTGGGGAGTTTCTCCCATTCTTCTCTGCAGATCCTCTTAAGCTCTGTCAGGTTGGATGGGGAGTGTTGCTGCACAGCTATTTCAGGTCTCTCCAGAGATATTCGATCGAGTTCAAGTCCGGGCTCTGGCTGGGCCACTCAAGGACATTCAGAGACTTGTCCCGAAGCCACTCCTGCGTTGTCTTGGCTGTGTGCTTAGGGTCGTTGTCCTGTTGGAAGGTGAACCTTCGACCCAATCTGAGGTCCTGAGCGCTCTGGAGCCGGTTTTCATTGAGGATCTCTGTGTACTTTGCTCTTTTCATCTTTGCCTCGATCCTGACTAGTCTCCCAGTCCCTGCCGCTGAAAAACATCCCCACAGCATAATGCTGCCACCACCATGCTTCACCATAGGGTTGGTGCCAGGTTTCCTCCAGACTTGACGCTTGGCATTCAGGCCAAAGAGTTCAATCTTGGTTTCATCAGACCAGAGAATCTTGTTTCTCATGGTCTGAGAGTCTTTAGGTACCTTTTGGCAAACTCCAAGCGGGCTGTCATGTGCCTTTAACCGAGGAGTGGCTTCCATCTGGCCACTCTACCGTAAAGGCCTAATTGGTGGAGTGCTGCAGAGATGGTTGTCCTTCTGGAAGGTTCTCCCATCTCCACAGAGGAACTCTAGAGCTCTGTTAGTGACCATCGGGTTCTTTGTCACCTCCCTGATCAAGGCCCTTCTCCCACGATTGCTCAGTTTGGCCAGGCGGCCAGCTCTAGGAAGAGTCTTGGTGGTTCCAAACTTCTTCCATTTAAGAATGATGGAGAAAACTGTGTTCTAGTGGACCTTCAATGCTGCAGAATTGTTTTTGGTACCTTTCCCCAGATGTGTGCCTCAACACAATCCTGTCTCGGAGCCCTACGGACAATTCCTTCAATTTCATGGCTTGGTTTTTGCTCTGACACGCACTGTGAACTGTGGGGCCTTATATAGACAATGGCCAGCAGCATACAACCCTGCATACTACTGCTGACTTGCTGAAGTTAAGCAGGGTTGGTCTGGGTCAGTCCCTGGATGGGAGACCAGATGCTGCTGGAAGTGGTGTTGGAGGGCCAGTAGGAGGCTGTTATGTGAATTCTATCAATGTTCATAAACTGAACTTCAATTAAACTGCTCAGTCTGTTACCCATAATTTGTAAGATACTGGTTGAAATGAAACAGACAGAGTCCCAGCTACAATAGCCAAAATGTTTATTCACGAGGACGTCCCAGTCCGTTGTACAAAACCATCCATTTTATACAGGCTCCTTACGCACATACCTTCACACACAAACAGTAGGTATCCTACGCACATACTGTATCACTACCCAGCCGATAAAGATTAGGGAAAACGTGAGAAGCACTCCCTGTCCTCCCCCAAGATTAGGGAAACCGTGAGAAGTACTCCCTGCCCTTTCCCAAATCTCTCAGTGGCCCCTAGCCAAGGTCGGCACCGAATTTTGCTCAGACAGTCTATGTTTAAGATACTACAAAGACATAGTACAGATATATTGTTTTACCCTAATTCTGACTGAAACTACACACATCATTTAATATAATTTTACTGACTAAAACTACACACATCATTAATAATAATTTTATGTTTCTAATCAATTTCATACAATTATATTGTTTCAGGGTGGAATATTCTAATCCTTAATTTAAACATATAAATTCCATTAACAATCCACCCTTAATGACTAAATAATACACACTGATACAGTGGGGAGAACAAGTATTTGATACACTGCCGATTTTGCAGGTTTTCCTACAAAGCATTGTAGAAGCGTACCATGGCAAATATCTTTTGATCATAGGTACACTTCAAACTGAAGCAGACGGAATCCAAACAAAAAAATCCAGAAAATCAAAACATGTATGCTATTTTAAGTAATTAATTTATGCAATTTAATTGCCATGACATAAGTACTTGAGTCACAACTACCAACCAGTAAGAATGCCCGGCTCTCACAGACCTGTTATGCTTTGTCTGTTAAGACAGCACCTCCTGTTCTTCACTAATTAACCTGTATAAACTGCCCACAGCTGTTTGAACTCGTTACCCTGTATACACAAGACCCACCTTCCTACGATCACTCAATCAAACAGACCCCAACCTCTCCCACAATGGGCCAAGACCAGAGAGCTGTGTAAGGACATCAGGGATACAATTGTAGACCTGCACAAGGCTGGATGGGCTACAAGACAATAGGCAAGCAAGCTTGGTGAGGAAGGCAACAACTGTTGGCGCAATTATTAGAAAATGGAAGAAGTTCAAGATGACGGTCAACTCACCCTCGGTCTGGGGCTCCATGCAAGATCTCACCTCGTGGGGCATCAATGATCATGAGGAAGGTGAGGAGGATCAGCCCCAGAACTACACGGCAGACCTGGTCAATAACCTGAAGAGAGCTGGGACCACAGTCTCAAAAAAACGCATTAAGTAACACACCATGCCGTCATGGATTAAAATCCTTGCAGCGCACGCCAAGATCCCCCTGCTCAAGCCAGCGCATGTCCAGGCCCGTCTGAAGTTTGCCAATGACCATCTGCATGATACAGAGGAGGAATGGAGAAGGTCATGTGGTCTGATGAGACAAAAATAGAGCTTTTTGTGTCTAAACTCCACTCGCCGGTGTTTGGAGGAAGAAGAAGGATGAGTACAACCCAAGAACACCATCCCAACCGTGAAGCATGGAGGTGGAAACATCATTCTTTGGGGATGCTTTTCTGCAAAGGGACAGGACGACTGCACCGTATTGAGGGGAGGATGGATGGGGCCATGTATCGCGAGATCTTGGCCAACAACCTCCTTCCCTCAGTAAGAGCATTGAAGATGGGTCGTGGCTGGTTCTTCCAGCATGACAACGACCCAAAACACACAGCCAGGGCAACTAAGGAGTGGCTCCGTAAGAAGCATCTCAAGGTCCTGGAGTGGCCTAGCGCAGTCTCCAGACCTGAACCCAATAGAAATCTTTGAGGGAGCTGAAAATCCGTATTGCCCAGCGACAGCCCCGAAACCTGAAGGATCTGGAGAAGGTCTGTATGGAGGAGTGGGCCAAAATCCCTGCTGCAGTGTGTGCAACCTGGTCAAGAACACAGGAAAAAACGTATGATCTCTGTAATTGCACACAAAGGTTTCTGTACCAAATATTAAGTTCTGCTTTTCTGATGTATCAAATACTTATGTCATGCAATAAAATGCAAATTATTTACTTAAAAATCATACAATGTGATTTTCTGGATTTTTGTTTTAGATTCCGTCTCTCACAGTTGAAGTGTACCTATGATAAAAATTACAGACCTCTACATGCTTTGTAAGTAGGAAAACTTGCAAAATCGGCAGTGTATCAAATACTTGTTCTCCCCACTGTACATCAAACACTATATGGAAACATAAATGGTATACAAGAATAATCCAAACCAATACATGTATGTTCATTCGATATTCATCAATGACTGTTATAGGCCTATATCCAATTATAACGATTCCTGTTAGGATTTTTATTACAATCTTCATAAAAAACAGTCTAAACATTAAAAATAGACTCATCCAACATTGGCTCCTCGTAGTTAAATTAAAAGAAACGGAGCCATCTCCTAGGCCTGGAGGTCTGTATTCGTCATCCCACTGGCCGGAGCTCGGAATCGGTCCGTATCTCACCATCTGTTGCGTCACTGACCTCTCCAGAGTCCTGGTGATCAAACCTCTCACACATGGGACCAAACAACATCCACACAGAACCAAAACACTCATACAGGTGAAAGTTGCCCACAACACAGTGATTATGACCTTTTTCCATTTCCCAAACACCCTGTCAAACCACTTTGTTAGAGAATTATCCAGCCCAGTGTTCTCTGCTAATTCGTGAGCTAATGTGGTTAAACCAGCCAGGGCCTTAGTCACTGATCCGTCTGGAGCTGTGTTATTAAAAAATAAATGTACAGCAATGAACCCCAATCATTCTACATACCCTGCCCTTTTCTGCCAATTAACATATTGAGAGTCAGTCTATTTTACCAGGTCATGAGGGAGGTGGCGGATAATTGGTCAGAGAATCCCTTTACTGCATCCCCAGTATCATTCACGAATCTTTGTTGATTATAATAGATGTCATTAATCCAATCCACATTTTTATTTATTGTCAACCACCAAAAGAACGTAGTGGTAAAGTCTTCACCTATTTGATTCATAGCTTTGTATCAATCTGTAACTTCCCTGAGGATGCCAATAGCATCCATCTAGATAAAGCTACTCCCCTCCTGGTCAAAACTCCTCCTGTGCCTACTTTAGCCTCCTATAACAGGCCTCTGATGACTAACTCGTACTGGTTGGACCAATAACACCGGGGCGCAAGTGCCTATCCACCCTTTCTGGTAGTTTCTGTCGTATGCATCCTTTGCTAGTACGAGCCCACCCTACATCAGTTATGGGTGCTGTTAGGTTAAGAATTTCTTCCAAACCTAAGTCAGTCACATTAACGATTACCTTTCAGCCATTAAAATCATCTAAGTTCTCGGTGCCATTCTTGTATCTATAACACTGGTACTCATCGGGAGTTAAAGTGAACCGAGGTGGGTTGGCCGAGTATCTCAATCTGGCCAACCCAATCCCTGTACAGTTGTCTGCTTTCCTAGGGAATTGTTTAATATTTACCTTAAATCCTACATCTTGATCTTCTTTGACTCCTTATTCTGTAAGACACTCATCAGTGTATTATATCATTTATCTTTTACTTCTTATCAATGACAATGGCGTCATATAATTAGTACCGGCAGGTGGTGGATCTGGATGTATCAGAAAGGTTACCAAGACTATGATGCAGCTCAGAGCCCCTACTCTTCCCAAAAACCGCCAACCCTCTCCTGCCCTTAGTCGGTCTGCTAGGTACCACTCCATACTCACACTTCTAGGAGCACACACAGTGATGAACGGTCGGGATAGGAAATCTTCGTTAAGGAGGTAACCCCGGACCCTGTTGGTAGTCGGTTCTTCTCCTAACTCTGTGTGTGATCAGCAGTGCTTATATGTGTACATACCTTCTTGCAGTGGGTAACGTGGACCCAAGTGACTCTCTCAGCTGTTCTAATGGCAAAGGCGGTGGTTTAACAGAACCTGGTATGGGCCTTCCCAACGGTGCTGCTTCCAGTCTATTCTCCTCAGGGACTGGATCCACACCCAGTCTCCTGGTTGGATTGAGTGAATAGAAACCAACCAAAGTATTATTGTACTACTTCACTAGCTCAATAAAAAACACATTTTTAGAGACAAGAAAGGAATTGAACATGTATTGATGTCAACCAGTTTGTTTAGCCAGAGAGTATAGATAATATTTGGTTTAGCTGAATGTGAGAAGCTAGCTAACTAACTTAGCAAACGTTGTGGCAGGACATAGCTAGGTAAATTATAAACAATGTAATGCAAAGTGTACAAAATCTCAAATTCATCTGTTGATAAGTGAGAGTACTCTGCACAGATAACACGAGAATAGCTAATTTTGCATTTTGATTTGTTTGGCAAAGTAGAGGAGCAGACATTGTTGTTTAGCTAGCTAGCTTGTTTATGTCCATAAGGCCAAGTCTCCTGTGATGAGGAACCTAGACTGTAGTCCTACTATCTTTGCCTACATGACTCCAACAGTCCATTGCCCCCCATAATGGATCTTTCTGTATCATTGACCTTTTGATGGACTACAGGATAATTGAATGGGTTGTTTTACAGGTCAGCCATAGTAGTACGGCACCCCTGGAGCAAATTAGTGCCTTGCTCAAGAGCCCATCGAAAGATGTTTCACCGTGTCGGCTCAGGTAATCAAACCAGATACCTTTCTGTTACTGGCCCAACGCTTTCTGTTACTGGCCCAACGCTCTGCTGCCCACATTTCACTTAATTTAATTTCACTTTTCACATTTGGAGCACATTTCACTGCACCTATCCGGTATTCAGTATGTGACTTTTTATCCTGTTAAATCCTTTAATGAAGTCACGGTGATTGACAACTGACATTGAGTGCGGAGTCGAGGAGGGACAAATTCATGTTTCCAGAAATGAACCAAAAAAATGAAATAAAAGTCCATAGGAGAAAGTATTTTGTYGAGGTGTGATGCACAGACTTGGTCCAGAGAGGTTGACACATCCAAGCCTCTTGTTTGTAATCACATTGTTTTATTTTTGGTCCACGCTTCAGTAGCCACCGTTTCGTTTTCTTGACTGTATTTGTTTTGAGTTCATATTCTATTTAAACATGTGGAACTCTAAGTTAGCGCGGCCTCTGTGATGCATTCATCAATGGCGGTGACAATG
>NW_019943451.1:0-3037 GCF_002910315.2 Salvelinus sp. IW2-2015 | reverse complement strand
ATGCATATTAATTCCAATTGTCAGATCCTGCCGTGACAGTGGGGGAGAGATGGGGGAAGGGGTTAGTGTAATCTGCTGGGTCAACCCCTGATACCTAACACTCACTGACTGGCATTTTACACAACTAATGAAAAAGAAATCCATTGTGCTGATCATGTGCATAGATTTCACTATATAATAATGAAATAGAAATATTCATAATAAAGGTAAAGGTCACTTTGTGAAACTGCTAAGCTTCCTAAGCTGCAACCTTTACATGAGCAGTTGTCTGATTCCTCTGGTAAAATGGGAGGGGGAGAAGCATGTCAATGCTTTAACCCTGAAGGGGCAAAGAGGGGATCCAACATTCTCAGTCCTGCTTTCTTTGCTCCGAGGAGGGTATATGTCTCACCTTAGCAAGCAGTAGGCCTACTGATGTTCAGTTGATGCCACTCAGTACAGAGCAGAGGCACATAGTGCCATTTTTATTGTCCTGAAATGAATAATCCACTCAGTGTTGTTTTTCCAAATGCCAATACAGCAGGTCTCAAAGGTCAGCAGACATATATTGAAAAGGAGAGGATCAAAGCCACTGTCTTCTCTCTGGGTGTAAAAACCATGTCCAGAGCCATATCCAGCCAAATCAATATGGGAAATAGACTCTACTTCTGTGTAGACACCTGCTTTTCCTGTTCAGGTCACCTGGGCTTCCTCAGACCTATAGGAGAGGGGGACGGAGGGGTAGAGGGGTGGAGGGAGACATCAGCCCAGTACGATCACTCTGAAGGACACCATGAGTATTATTGCCTGCTGTGACTCAAGCGAGTGAGACCCTTCTGCATATGCATCACAGCTAGGCTGGCATTTATTAGTGCCATGCACTAAGTACAGGCCGTGTTATTGGATTTGAATATCAGCTCCCAGCCACATTCCTCGGCCCTAGAAATATATTAAGATGAAGCAATCTCATTTAATAACACCCAAACTAATAAAAGGAGAGCGGATTGGAAATTAAATTTATGAATATTGCTCGGCAGCAGGAGTGATCCAAAAAGCCCGGCTTCAGTGGTCTGTCATCTCCAATGCAGACAGTTCTTGTGCTGTCATAAGCCCAGGCACTAAAAATATTTGAGTTTGAGTGTCTGTTGAGATTCAGAAAAAAGGGATGTCTGAGATTCTCCGAAATCATACATTTACTCTAATATGAGGTTTATAAAGGAAAGCCATACCCGTGGACTAGTTTTCATGCCATAAACAATGTAGATCTGTCTGGAGAGAACTTTTCACTATAGGCCAAGTCACACGAATATGCATCCAAAGAAAAAGTGCAAAATCGGCATGTTCTAAACACACTTGTCAATGTAGAATAATGGTCTATAGGCCTACATCACTGTTGTTTTTACTGTCATTAGGCTATGGTCTTTTCATATTCAATCCTGGAAGGCAGCTGGGTGTACAGGAGATGAACATGACATTTCCACAATACTTTTTATCAATTATATCATACCTTTGACCTGTAATTATCAGTCTATTCCAGTGGCATGAACCCTGCTTCTCCTCGCTGTGTTGGATGGACATTCTGTCAATGTATTTCCTTGCTTGTGTGTCATGGGGAAATTGAGTGACATCTGTTTGTGATGATGCGCACGCTATGCTTTCAACTGCCAAGAAGTCTGCTAGTCTGTGTGCGTAATAGTTGTGTCCCGGTGGAGCGGTGACTGTCACTCATTATACGGGCAGTCGAACTGCCAGGCATCGATATACACTTATATCTTACTCTGCACTTCCACAAACTTTCATCAACAGATGCAGCCACTAGGATTGATTAGTTAGCAGCAGCAGGCAAGTCATTGAGCTATTCTCTTTGGAAACATTTATTCCTGTGTGTATGTCGATAACTTAGAAGTCCATTACTGTGATTACCTTTGAGGGTTGGCTGAACAACAGATGTTCAAGGACAACTCATTCCATTTTACTCAGTTAAGAGTGAATAGTGACTGGTGTCAATATAGAGAACACAGGAGAGAGAGAGAGAGCGAGAGAGAGAGAGACTCAAATAAAATATGTTATAATAACACACAGATTATCAAGATATAATTTGGTAAATCAACCGGTGCCTAGTGGTGGACAGTTTCCATTTTGATAATCAAGCCATTTTATGAAATTTAGCAATATCCAATATCACTGGAGGGCGCCCTAAGACAACAATATGCAAAGCTGCAGTTATGATGGGATCGGCGGTTCCATAAATACCCAGTTGTACAATCAGCTATAGTGAACAGAGGATAGTAGAGAGTGGACGATGGCCTCTAAATGAGTCATAAATATATCAAGTAGGCCCATATTCTCACATCTCTGTTTTTAGGCTAATTTACAAATGGCCGTGTTTTACAATGTAATTTACTAAAATTAAAATACTACAAACTGGCCTTTTTAATTGGGCTATTTAATTCGGAATTAAATGTGTTTCTTTCATAGTTGTTTTGCCATTGTTATATGCATGCACTTGTCTAAATCGATGTTAAGAGAATGATGAGTTTGGACAATACATTTTATGTGACAGAAAATGAATGCGTAAAGAAAATACATTATTGAAATATCCGTTTGATAAAGCTATTTCTATAGTTGAAATAATATCAATTCAGCACAAACTGTATTATTATTTTACTGAGGAGACCATAACACTGTTCTTTCTTTTTTATTAGCTCATTTTCTCTCTTGAATCAATATATCACAAGTACATGTCTGTTGCGGATACAGACAGTCTGCCCATTAACTTCACGCCTCATGCTTCTTATCTAAAAACTGTTTTATTAAAATTAAGTCAGAACACAAAATGGTATTTAAAAAGTTTAAGTGAAACAATTTGCATTGGGAGTGGGTGAAATGCTAATTCATTCTCTCACTAAGCCCCACAATCATTCTCATCCATTTTGGTGGCTGATTGTTTTCCACATGGTTGCCTTCATTCATTAAAGCAAATTTATAAACATAAAGAATATCTCAGTATTAATAATACTGCTTTTTGTTAAAGCTCAATCAACCATAATGTCCTAAT
>NW_019943450.1:183879-187307 GCF_002910315.2 Salvelinus sp. IW2-2015 | reverse complement strand
TAGCGGTTAAGTGGACTTTAGACCGGTGGTCTTGATAGTAGAAGACTCTGGGCTGTTGACCGGGGTATTAATGTAGAAGAGTCTGGGGCTGTTAGGACGGGGTATTTAATGGTAGAAGAGCTGGGCTGTTAGACCGGGGTAGAATGTAGAAGAGTCTGGGGCTGTTAGACCGGGTATTAATGGTAGAAGAGTCTGGGCTGTTAGACCGTATTAATGGTAGAAGAGTCTGGGGCTGTTAGACCGGGTATTAATGGTAAGGAGTTCTGGGCTGTTAGACCGGGTATTAAATGGTAGAAGAGTCTGGGGCTGTTAGCGGGTATATGGTAGAAAGTCTGGGCTGTTAGACGGGATTAATGGTAAAGAGTCTGGGGCTGTTAGACCGGGGTATTATGGTAGAAGAGTCTGGGGCTGTTAGACCGGGGTATTAATGGTAGAAGAGTCTGGCTGTTAGACCGGGGTATTAATGGTAGAAGAGTCTGGGGCTGTTAGACCCGGGTATTAATGTAGAAGAGCTGGGCTGTTAGACCGGGGGTATAATGGTAGAAGAGTCTGGCGCGTGGTAGGCCGGGGTATTGATGTAAACCTAACCAGACTAAGGGTATCAGGGTGCTATATAGGGTATGGGTGCTATATTAAGTATAGGGTGCTATATTAGGGATAGTGCTATTAAGCTATAGGGTGCTAATTAGGTATAGGGTGCTATATAGGTATAGGTGCTATATTAGGGTATAGGTGCTATATTAGGTATAGGGTTGCTATATTAGGTATGCTCATATTAGGGAATAGGGTGCTCATATTACGGAATAGGGTGCTATATTCAGGCAAATAGGTGCTTATGGAATAGGGTGCTATATTAGGGAATAGGGTGCTATATTAGGGTATAGGGTGCCATTTCAGACACATCCAGTGACTGAGGCTGTTTCCAGGACAACATTATCTTCATGACACTGTTTCTTTCACTGATGGAACACCAACAACCACGTAAAACATTGTGAAACCAGGCAATGTAAACTCTAATAACAGACTGTAATTACAGACTGTAATAACACACTCCAATAACACACTTCAATAACACACTGGTTATATCTCACAAGGGGCAGACGGATCATTTTCATAAAGATTATGATAATGGAATAAGCTACTTACTCACAAGTTGGACTGCAATCCCCTTCTGGTGGCTGGTGGTGGTACCGTATGTTTTAGACACTGTAAGATGACATGAATAATAGTTATTTTAACTCATATAACCTGTTTCAAAATAGAAGAAACATGCATCAGATATACAGTACCAGTCACAAGTTTGGACACACCTACTCATTCAAGGGTTTTTCTTTATTTTTTTAAAAACTATTTTCTACATTGTAGAACAATAGTGAAGTCATCAAAACTATGAAATAACACATATGGAATAATGTAGTAAACAAAAAAAACTGTTAAACAAATCAAATTATATTTGAGATTCTTCAAAGTATTCTTCCCTTTGCCTTGATGACAGCTTTGCACATTCTTGGTATTCTCTCAACCAGCTTCATGAGGAATGCTTTTCCAACATGCTGAGCACTTGTTGGCTGCTTTTCCTTCACTCTGCGGTCCAACTCATCCCAAACCATCTCTATTGGGTTGAGGTCAGGTGATTGTGGAGGCCAGGTCATCTGATGCAACACTCTCCTTCTTGGTCAAATAGCCCTTACACAGCCTAGAGGTGTGTTTTGGATCATTGTCCTGTTGAAGAACAAATKATAGTCCCACTAAGCACCAACGTATTGCTGCAGAAAGCTGTGGTAGCCATGCTGGTAATAACTTATCCTCATCATCATCATAAACATATAGTTATTTGCCACGAGCATGCKTAGGTGTGTCTGAACTTTTGACTGTTACTGTATATACATTATTAACTTTCTAAATGATGAAGATGATGGAGATAAGGAGGACGAAGAGGGATGATGAGGATGACAATAACTTATCCTCATCATCATCATAAACATATAGTTATTTGCCACGAGCATGCCAGTTAGTTTACATGCAACTTCAAATGCATAAACGGAAATGTCAGCCTGTCTGTGTGAACTTGAGTGGGATGCTAGTCTGCAACTGTAGCCTACAAAGCAATGTGAAACAATACTATGCATTTCACAGACTTTTTTTCAACACAAATAAAATCACCAAGAAAACTAAAAACAAAACGTTCTCCCCTCATACGAAAGAATGTTTTTCCAATTCCCGCTTTCTGTTCTAAATACCGCTGATAGCCCACAATGTCGCGTGTATAACAAACGTAATGTTACATAACGTTGAAGCTCGCAGCGGGGACTGCTTGTGGTTGATATGAACTTTCACCGCCTCCTTACATCGTAACAGCGAAAAAATGAAATTCTCGGACATTGCAGAATCTATTCTATAGTAGTGTTCAAGGCAAGCTGCAAGCGACATTCATTCGCTACTTTGTCACGTTTGATAAAGAAGTTGTAACGATCAAACAACAAAGAGTTTTTGTGCAAAATCCATGAGAAAAAGTTAAAATATAAGTGCTTTTATAATGCGTCTAGTCTAGTGCATTACACTATCGCAAGCGGAAACTAGTCAAATAACGTTGTTGTAAAATAATACAATTGTAAAAAAAAAAAACGATCATGAAACACAAAAACATAAGTGAAAACCTATTAGAAAAAGTTTAACATTTGTAAAAATGTCTAAACAGTTAATCGAGTTAGTCTAAGTTTAGTAACCTAAACCAGAAATAGTAAGTTAATAGGTTAATTTACCTGTATTAGGTCCAAAATCCGTGGTGATATAACGTGTCCGTAACTTGTGAATCGGACATAGGTTTTGATACTAAAAATCGTTGCGTCAGCCCGTTTAAATAGTGATCGGTATCTGGGAGGGTTCGGGAATGCGGAACTTGCTTGTCCCAGACGTGAGCATGGATAGAAATACAGGCAGGCCTGAATAAAACGCTCCACCCCTAGCAACCAAAAAAAAAACACACACAACATTCTGGTGTGAGGAAACTTTCAGATGCCTGTTTTGGAAACTGGAGAGACCCAGTGCATCCACGCCAAGTTGTGGCTATAAACATACATGTCTTATTTGTTTATAAATATACATATGACATGCATTAACAAAATTAAGGTATTTTGTGAGTGTGTGTGCGTGTGTGTGTGTGTTGTGTGTGTGTGTGTGTGTGTGTGTGTGTGTGTGTGTGTGTGTGTGTGTGTGTGTGTGTTGTGTGTGTGTGCTGTGTGTGTGTGTGTGTGCGTGCGCGTGATAGAGAGAAGGAGAGAGCGAGAGCGCAATTTAATATATTTAGAGTTGTAATCGGATGCTCCGTCAATTCATTTAACAGTCATTCAGCATGTTGCACAGGCCGCTCTTATTTAGTGAACTGGTATTCTGAACATTCCTCTCAGTGTTAGCTCCCTATAGTCAGA
>NW_019943450.1:174506-180626 GCF_002910315.2 Salvelinus sp. IW2-2015 | reverse complement strand
CCATTATGTAGAGAATAGGTGCCATTATATAGGAATAGGAGATATTCATGCGGATAGGTCATTATGTAGAGAATAGGGTCCATTAAAGGATAGGGTGCCATTATAAGGAATAGGGTGCCATTATTAGGAATAGGGTGCCATTATGTAGGGGAATAGGGTGCCATTATATAGAGAATAGTGTTGCCATTATATAGAGAATAGGGTGCCATTATGTAGGGAATAGGGTGCCATTATGTAGAGAATAGGGTGCCATTATATAGGGAATAGAGTGCCATTATGTAGAGAATAGGTGCCATTATGTAGAGAATAGGGTGCCATTATGTAGAGAATAGGGTGCCATTATATAGGGAATAGGTGCCATTATGTAGAAATAGGGTGCCATTATGTAGGATAGAGTGCCTATATAGAGAATAGGTGCCATATATAGGAATAGGGTGCCATTATGTAGAGAATAGGGTGCCATTATGTAGGGAATAGGGTGCCATTATAAAGGGAATAGGGTGCCATTATAAAGGGAATAGGGTGCCATTATAAAGGGAATAGGGTGCCATTATGTAGAGAATAGGGTGCCATTATAAAGGGAATAGGATGCCATTATGGATGCAGCCAGAGAGTCGAGGCTCTGTGATTCCTCCCTATCTGTCTGTCTGTCTGTCTGCCTTCCTGTCTGTCTGTCTGCCTGTCTGTCAGTCTGCCTGTCTGTCTGTCTGCCTGTCTTCCTGTGTGGACAAAGACTTTCAACAGATCCCCTGCTCGATAGGAGGCTGAGGAGGGAGGCAGTACAGCCAGAGATTGCAATCAGTAGAGGAAAATACATGGTCCGTGTGTCGAGTTGGCACTGTGGGGTCTCACTGGAGAGAAGGCCTACAGTACAACAAAAACAAAAACATAATGACATTTCTGTGAAAATATGTGAACTTTCTGTGAAGTCCCCCCCCCAAAAAAAATCCACCAGTTAATATCAATTATTTGTTTATCCTAAGTAATTCTCTCATCTCTTGCAAATCCAGAAACATTACTGGAACCATTTTAAATCAATTACGGATTCAGAGTTGAAAAAAATACGACATAAATAAAAATCAGTGTTTAAATATTGCATTTTTCTTTGTCCACTTTAGAAGCGTTGGGTCTTGATAGCTTTCTGCACTATGATAAAGGCTGGCGTACGTGATTACATTTGTTATTATTTGTTATTATTTGGTATCATTCCCCAGGCTGCGTCGCAAACGGAACCCTACACCCCTCTAACTCTACTCTGGACCAACTCAGGCCCTAGTTTTGTCTCATCTTGATTACTGTCCAGTCGTGGGGTCCAGTGCTGCAAGGAAAGACCTCGTTAAGCTGCAGCTGGCCCAGAACAGAGCGGCACGTCTGGCTCTTCATTGTAATCCGAGGGCTGATATAAATACTATGCATGCCCAGTCTCTCTTGGCTAAGAGTTGAGGAGAGACTGACTGCATCACTTCTTCTTTTTATAAGAAACATTAATATGTTGAAATCCAAATTGTTTGCATTAGGCAATTTACACACAGCTCTGACACAACACACTTATCCCACCAGACATGTCCCCAGGGGTCTTTCACAGTCCCCAAATCCAGAACAAATTCAAGACAGCGTGCAGTACTATATAGAGCCCTTATTGCATGGAACTTCCTTCCATCTCATATTGTTCAAATAAACAGCAACCTGGTTTCAAATAACAAATAATCAGGATCCCTCAGGACACCTCGCGGCACAACGCCTCTCCCTATATGACCTACATACGTTTGTGTATATGTTATGATATGTAAGCTACGTGTGCCTTTTGTATAAAAATATATATATATTATTTAGTTCCGTCCTTGAGCTGTTGTCGATTCATGTTCTGTATTAGTTCATGTTTCATGTTGTGTGTGGAGCCCAGGAAGAGATGCTGCTGTTATAGTTATGGGGATCCTGATAAACCACAGGAAGAGATGCTGCTGTTATAGTTAATGGGGATCCTGATAAACAAGGAAGAGATGCTTGCTGTTATAGTTAATGGGATCCTGATAACCACAGGAAGAGATGCTGCTGTTATAGTTAATGGGGATCCTGATAAACTCCAGGAAGAGATGCTGCTGTTATAGTTAATGGGGATCCTGAATAACCCCAGAGGAGATGCTGCTGTTATAGTTAATGGGATCTGATAACCACAGGAAGATGCTGCTGTTATAGTTAATGGGGATCCTGATAAACCACAGGAAGAGATGCTGCTGTTATAGTTAATGGGGATCCTGATAAACTCCAGGAAGAGATGCTGCTGTTATAGTTAATGGGGATCCTGATAAACCAAAGGAGATGCTGCTGTTATAGTTATGGGATCCTGATAAACTCCAGGAAGAGATGCTGCTGTTATGTTAATGGGGATCCTGATAAACCACAGAAGAGAATGCTGCTGTTATGTTAATGGGGATCCTGATAACACAGGAAGAGATGCGCTTTATAGTTAATGGGGATCCTGATAAACCCAGGAAGAGATGCTGCTGTTATAGTTAATGGGGATCCTGATAAACACAGGAAGAGATGCTGCTGTTATAGTTAATGGGGACTCTGATAAACCACCAGGAAGAGATGCTGCTGTTATAGTTAATGGGATCCTGATAAACCACAGAAGAAGATGCTGCTGTTATAGTTAATGGGGATCCTGATAAACCAGGAAGAGATGCTGCTGTTATATTAATGGGATCCTGATAAACCACAGAAGAGATGCTGCTGTTATAGTTATGGGGATCCTGATAAACCCAGGAGAGATGCTGCTGTTATAGTTAATGGGGATCCTGATAAACCACAGGAAGGAGATGCTGCTGTTATAGTTAATGGGGATCCTGATAAACTCCAGGAAGAGATGCTGCTGTTATAGTTAATGGGGATCCTGATAACCACAGGAAAGAAGATGCTGCTGTTATAGTTAATGGGGATCCTGATAAACCAGAAAGAGATGCTGCTGTTATAGTTAATGGGATCCTGATAAACCACAGAAGAGATGCTGCTGTTATAGTTAATGGGGATCCTGATAAACCACCAGGAAGAGAATGCTGCTGTTATAGTTAATGGGGATCCTGATAAACCACAGGAAGAGAATCTGCTGTTAGTTAATGGGATCCTGATAAACACAGGAAGAGATGCCCGCTATTATAGTTAATGGGATCTGATAAACTCAGGAAGAGAATCTGCTGTTATAGTTAAGGGGATCCTGATAAACCACAGGAAGAGAATCTGGCTGTTTATAGTTAATGGGGATCTGATAACCACAGTCAGAAGATGCTGCCTGTTATACGTTAATGGGGATCCTGATAAACTCCAGGAAGAGATGCCTGCTGTTATAGTTAATGGGGATCTGATAAACCAAGGAAGAGAAGCTGCGCTGTTATAGTTAATGGGGATCCTGATAAACTCCAGGAAGTAGATGCTGCTGTTATAGTTTAATGGGGATACTGATAAACCCAGGAAGAGAATCCTGTTAACGTTAATTGGGATCTATACCTAGATGCCGTAAGTTAATGGGGATCCTGATAACCCAGGAGTCTGTAAGTAGGGATCTGATACCAAGGAACTGCTGTTATAGTTTAATGGGATCACATGATAAACTCCAGGAGAGACTGCTGCTGTTATAGTTAATGGGGATCCTGATAAAATACCTGATACCAGTTCCACTGCATTTTTTTCATTGTTTCCCGCTAATCAGGGACTGATTTAGACCTGGGACATCAGGTGGGCGATTCCCTGCTAATCAGGGACTGATTTAGACCTGGGACACCAGTTGGGGGATTCCCCTCCAATCAGGGACTGATTTAGACCTGGGACATCAGGTGGGCGATTCCCCTCTAATCAGGGACTGATTTAGACATGGGACACCAGGTGGGTGAATCCCCTGTAATCAGGGACTGATTTAGACCTGGGACATCAAGTGGGTGTAATTAATTATCAGGTAGAATAGAAAACTAGCTGGCTCCGGACCTCGTAGGGTCAGAGTTGAATACCCCTGCCCTAAATAGTGCGTATACCCTTGCCCTACACTACTTTTGACCAGGGCCCATAGGGTAGTATTTTGATATTTGGTATTTTATTAGGATCCCCATTAGCTGTTGTAAAAGCAGCAGCTACTCTTCCTGGGGTTCCAGACAAAACATGAAACATAATACAGAACATCAATAGACAAGAACAGCTCAAAGACAGAACTACATAAAWWWWWWWAAAAGGCACACGTAGCCTACATATCAATACATACACACAAACTATCTAGGTCAAATAGGGGAGAGGCGTTGTGCTACGAGATGTTGCTATAACTGTTTTTTGAAACATTTGGTGCACTATATAGAGGGAACAGTGTATTCTTCGTGGGTGGGAGTGTAACATCTATATAAGAAATTGAAAGTGAAATGGCAGTTTACTTCAGGAAATGTACCCTTATTATTGACTGGCTTTTCATTTATATACATTTATCAAATATTCGCTCAAACATTCTATTGAATAAGTCTTTATTATATAGTATTTACTAAAACATGTAATAGTTCCAAGTTTATGTCCAAGGGCATGTGCCCSCTGCCAAGCAGACTCAAATAAAAAATGAGTCAGCATAGGATATGGTACTTCTGCAAGCTGCATTAATGCAAACAGCCATGGCAAAGATTTAATATGGCCTACTATATGTATCTGTATGTAATCCCGAGGGGAATGCCCTATAACACACAACTCCAGACACTTCTCTTCTCTGACTCACTGTCTGTCTATCGTATCATCAGACAGATGGACATCATATCTTCCATAATAATCTTTCCTTCCTTTTTTTTTTCTCTCCCCCCCCCTCCCCCCTCCCGTTAAAAGAATCCCAGACAGTCTTGTCAATCACGTCAACACATCTGTCTGTCTTCACAGTTAAGGATGAGTCTTCTCAGACATTTTTTATTTTAGTCTCTGGTTGGCACTATTAACAGCAGTTTCATATCTAACCATTATTAGAAGTTACATGGTGACAAATGTTTAAATCTAATATAATATTAAGGAACTGAGACACTAAGTATTTGGATAACAGTAGTCCAAAAGTATTTAAGATGTCGTAACCTATCAAGGAGTCAAGGGCACGTTCTCCCTTAATTTTTTACACATATTAAAGGATAGAAATATAGATGTGATCAGAATAAATGGAAAAATATCTGAATTTGTCCACCCGTCCCCCCCTCAAACATGTTAAGTGTGTGACGTCCCTGATCAGAATCTATTCAACAGGTTAGATAGTTACCATGGCTGCGATACTGGGAGAAACAGGTGGCTATGTTTCTCCCATTCCCACCTATGCCTATAAGTCTCCTAACAGTCAACTGATGCTTTGATTTAATGGGGGCCATAAATATGTCCTCTGAGGTGTAACTGGGATACCGGAAAGTTTTACATTTAGCTTTACGACAACAAAGATATTCTAGTCTATTGCTCTGCCTGTTCCTCTGTGCTTACGATCATCTGATTCCATAGACAAACCGATTCCACCAACCCACACAAGGTTGCTTTTTGCCCCCTCCGTGTTCTCAGAGCTGTGGCGTCACCGGCGTCAGGTGACGATGCCTCCCAAACTTATCCCTGTAAATATAGCACATCCTTAGGAATATCACAGAGCGGGGGACAGGAGACTGATCATGAGGAATAGGAGGGGGAGATCGTACCCGTAGGAAAAATGAGCACACTACTCCAGTCAGATAGGAATGTATGTAAGATGAGTATGAAACTATTGAGAGACCTGTATGGAATTCCAGGTGCATTATGTAAACACAAACATTTCCACCTGGAAATAGACCCCTAAAATGTCTTTGATATATTTGTGATATATAGTACATAAAAAACTGTTTCAAATATGGTTTATGAAGCATTGGGTATCAATGTATACAAATGTAGGCCTACATTTTGTTTTGTGGACTCCTTTTAACATAAAAGACAACATGCAAAAAATACACATCAGGGGATTGTATGAGTTAACATACTAAAACAAAATGGATACATCACTATACAGAATACTGTACTGTATGGAAGGATAATATAGAATACTGTACTGTATGGAAGGATAATATAGAATAATGTACTGTATGGAAGGATAATATAGAACACTGT
>NW_019943450.1:146936-173630 GCF_002910315.2 Salvelinus sp. IW2-2015 | reverse complement strand
TGTATGGAAGGATAATATAGAATACTGTATCGTATGGAAGGATAATATAGAATACTGTACTGTATGGAAGGATAATATAGAATACTGTACTGTATTGAAGGATAATACAGAATACTGTATCGTATGGAAGGATAATAGAGAATACTGTATCGTATGGAAGGATAATAGAGAATACTGTCATGTTTTTATCATATTTGTGCTGTGGACAGTAAGTTACTACACCTCAGCAATTTTAAAATTGCCTGAAAGGTGAAATTGTAACCTTTCTTGGAGTATGCAGCATTACTAGTTATTGTTCATGGCCCTCTCGTGATAAATAATTACTTTTTGGAGATGACTTAGATTACATTTTCAATTACAGTTAGTTACATTTAAGAGGCACACTATATAAATATAAAGCATGTGGACACCCCTTCAAATTAGTGGATTTGGCTATTTCAGCCACACCCGTTGCTGACAGGTGTATAAAATCGAGCACACAGCCATGCAATCTCCACAGACAAACATTGGCAGTAGAATGGCCTTACTGAAGAGCTCAGTGACTTTCAACGTGTCACTGTCATAGAATGCCACCTTTCCAACAAGTCAGTTCGTCAAATTTCTGGCCTGCTAGAGCTTCCCCGGTCAACTGTAAGTGCTGTTATTGTGAAGTGGAAACGTCTAGGGACAACTACACTTAATCTAAGAGGTGTGTTTTCGTGTAGGCTCACCCTGGCATGACATATTGATAACCGTGTAAATCTCTCTAGGACAAGGTGACTTTTATCAATATGTTTGATAAAAAGTCACCTTGTCCCTAAGAGATTTACATGGTTATCAAAACGTCACGCCAGGGTGAGCCTACATGAAACACAGCCCTTATTTTAAGTGTTTCTAAAATCTCCTGTGGGAAAAATGAATCGTGGAAAAACGATTGGAACCATTTCCCTGTTTGACCGCTAGGTTTTATGGGTATTATGACACCCCCACTATGGGGCTGTATTGTCTCAAGGCTTAAAAAGCCTTCTTTAACCCGTCTCCTCCCCTTCATCTACACCGAATGAAGTGGATTTAACAGGTGACATCAATAAGGGATCATAGCTTTCACCTGGATTCACACCTGGTCAGTTATGGAAAGAGCAGGTGTTCTTAATGTTTTGTACAGTCAGTGTAATTTGGCGGTTAGGTTTTCATTTTGGTTCAGGTTTAGATAGGCCTAAGAACATGCACAGAATGTGAATGTCACGAGAGAATCCCCTCTTTACAGCTCCCTCTACTGCTCACATATGAGGCTAACTGAATGAGAAAATGCCCACGCTCACACAAGTACCCGCACTTACACACACACACAATGTTATGGCATATAGCCTACCTCATGCACATCATTTTTAGCAGAGGAAATACATCTCCAATCATACAGGGAGATGTTTGCCACTGGAATGGGCTTCAGCAACGTCATCAAAGATGAATTCTTGTCACTCCATTGAATCGTTTCTCAGGTCAGCAGGATTTCTTGCACAGCATGACAGTCTTCTGGCACACATACCATGTTGCTCTATGTACACATGAATATGCTTTCTTAAATCCTACTGTAAGCTCCTATTGGATATGACGCTTTCTTAAATCCTACAGTAAACTCCTATTGGACAATTCGCTTTCTTAAATCCAGAAGTAACTCCTATTTGGATATGACGCTTCTTAAAATCCTACAGTAAACATCTCCTATTGAGATGACGCTTTCTTAAATCCTACAGTAAACTCCTATTGGATTGACGCTTTCTTAAATCCTACAGTAACTCCTATTGGATATTACGCTTTCTAAATCCCATCAGCTAAGCTCCTATTGGATATGACGCTTTCTTAAATCCTACAGTAAACTCCTATTGGATATGACGCTTCTTAAATCCTACAGTAAAACTCCTATGGATATGACGCTTTCTTAAATCCTACAGTAAGACTCTATTGGATATGACGCTTTTCTTAAATCCTACAGTAAACTCCTATTGAATATGACGCTTTTCTTTAAATCTAAAGTAAACTCTATTGGATATGACGCTTTCTTAAATCCTACAGTAAACTCCTATTGGATATGACGCTTCTTTTAAATCCACAGTAACTCCTATTGGATATGACGCTTTCTTAAATCCTACAGTAAATCCTATTGGATATGACGCTTTCTTAAACCTACAGTAAACTCCTATTGATATGACGCTTTCTTAAATCCTACAGTAAACTCCTATTGGATATGACGCTTTCTTAAATCCTACAGTAAACTCCTATTGGATATTGACGCCTTTTCTTTAATCCTACAGTAAACTCCTATTGGAATGACGCTTTCTTTAATCCTACAGTAAACTCCTAGGGATATGACGCTTCTTTGAATCCGTACAGTAAACTCCTATTGGATATGACGCTTTCTTAAATCCTACAGTAAACTCCTATTGGATATGACGCTTTCTTAAATCCTAGAGTAAGCTCCTATTGGATATGACGCTTTCTTAAATCCTAGAGTCTGCAGAAGAACTGAACACGACGTATGCCATCATGCAATGTCGTTTATTGAAGGAGAATAAGAATATAGATGCATAATGAAAACTGATATATATATATATATATTAGGCAGAAATATGCATTCCTCTTATTTAGGAAAAAAGTCCTGTCTTCTTTCTGATGCTTTCTGTAGGCTACATGGCAAGCCAAGTGGCAATTCTGAGGCAATTATAGAACTGAATAGGCTATTACATTCTAGCATCAAGACTAGAATAGGCATGGGTAGGAGCGGGCAGCATGCTGTTATGCATAGACAAGAAGATAAGCTGATAATAAACGTGCACAGCATGGCAACAGGCAATGTAACATTCATTTGAAAGAGCACACTATTACGATGGAATTCCTGGAGCGAAGGACTGTTTATTTCTCGACAAACAACGGTTCTCTCGGGTTCCACTCGCTCTGCCTCGCCTTTTACCGGGAACATCTTCCAAGCTCGAAACACAACACCTCTCCATAGCGTCTCCATGGAAACAAAACATCTGAACTCTCCAAATATGGACATGGAAGTGCAACGCAATCGCGTACAGTGCAAATACGTCGTGACGTAAAAAAATACTGCAACTGGCACACTGGTCATGCCTAGATGGGATACCGTTTTTGTCAAATTAACGTCGACAGTTGATTTGTTTTTGCTAACCCGAAACCTAACCAAATTCTCCTAATTTGCTACGTTAATTATCCTAACCGGCTGTCAAAAGAAAATGTTGACTAAAGCAGTATCCCTTCTAGCCTAACCCGGCACGCTTTGTGCTGTGTGCATTTCTATTTTTGCCTTGACGGTGACAATATTGGCAAGAGATTAACGATAATAAATAATTAACGGGATCTTGTTGTTTCGCCATCATTAAATAGTCTGTCCTTGATGACATTCATTTATAAAGTTCAAGACTAGAACAATTAATGAAAAGAGCATTTTGACATAGCTGTAGGCTTTTCAAATGTCTATCATGGTCTATTTTGGTTCAAATATCATTATTCACGACCTAAACAATAGCCTATACATACGAATGTAATGTATTCCATTAAAATAGTAAACAAAAAGATATGTCAATGGTATATTTAAGAAATAATACCTGAGAACCCGGGAATTATTGGTTGACAACTCCCGACAAGGGCTGTTCTGAGGCCYGAGGCGAGGGGCTGGGATACATCCCTTGGATGGAGTTGTCACGRTAATTCCCTTGTTCGAGGACATTATTGCTTTTGTATAACGGTTGTCATCATATTGATAAAAATTATTATTATTTTCACGAGTAAATGATTATTTGTATTCTGAAGTTACTACCCAAACGGTCTGGTCTTAGTTATTTCATTTTATACAAGGGGTGGGTCTAATCCTGAATGCTGATTGGTTAAACCCGCCTTCCAGCCCTTTCCATTCCACAAATTACCACCGGCTAAATCTATGAAGTAAAAATGACTATTTACTCTGTTCAATCTGACTGCGCAATCCACTGTCACATCAGCTCAGGCAGGGCTTGAGCTGTTTAGTTTTCAACAGCGGAGATTTGTATAAACCTTGATGTCTGTCCCTCTGACATTTGCAACATTGTTTCAATATTCAAATTCGATCTCCAGCTGTCCCATAGTAATGAACATTTCGGGATTAGGCAGGCAGCGTTTCTCAACCAAATCATGAAACAGCTGGCATCATTTTTTATGGATATATACAAAGAAATGTAAATTGAAAAAKATAAAACGTAGTTAGTTTGTCTTTCCAGCTTCAGTTGAAGTGATTGTGTTAGCTGTGTTGTTGGCTAGCTCATCTAACCAAGTGTCCAGAGGAGAGAGCACATTTTCTATGCCAGACGAAATCGCCTCATTAGCTCATTTTTATGGACGTATTCAAATAAATGTCACTAAAAAACACCTTAAACAAATTCAGCTACTTTGCTGTTATTCTGGCTGCAGTTTTGGACGTGACTGTAAGTTATTCATAGTTGGCAAGCAAGCAAGCAAGGGACAAGATCGTTGCCAGCCAGTATGGCAATGGAACATTTGGAACGAACGACTGGGTCGCGTCCATAGATACAGAACAAAGAGACTGAACGACTGCGTCAGTCCAAATAGATACAGAAACACAGAGACCTGAACGACTGGGTCGCGTCTGAACGACTGCGTCGAGTCCATAGATACAGAACAAAGAGACTGAACGACTGGGTCGCGTCCATAGATACAGAACAAAGAGACTGAACGACTGGGTCGAGTCCATAGATACAGAACAAAAAGACTGAACGACTGGGTCGCGTCCATAGACTGGGTCGCGTCCATAGATACAGAACAAAGAGACTGAACGACCAGCAGGCTTGGGCGGCAACCCTAGATTTGTGTCGGGACTATATCTTGTGGAAGGATGAATTAGTTTTTAATTAAAATATGTCAATCATTATTTGAATATGTTGTATAAAAGTGATAATGCCCTCAAAGCCGTTGTTTGGAGGATATATTGGCATGGTTTGCCGGCCCTCGGGCCTAACAATAGCCGTGCCAATATATCCTCTCAAACATCGGCTTCTCGGGCATTATCACTTAAAATATTTTGACCCAGTCATTAATTAGAATCGTTCTATTCATTCAACGTTGCTATGCTAAACAAATCATTGGTAGTTAGCTCCAACAATGAGGGGATCAACAACAGTTCTTCTAAGATTCTTAAAATTCCTTGAAGAACCTTAGGGTTGTTGGTATTGAAACAATGCCTCCCAAAGGTTCTTCCAATAACACCATAGGAGGTGGGATTCATCGAGGAACCTCTTTAGTTCTTGGGGGTTCTTGCAGGAAACCTAACTGCCCAACTGAATTTGAGACAACAGAAGCAGGTGCAGGCACTTCACTGAAAAATGTAAAGATCTCCTCAATTTAAAGGTAAGGTTTCTCCCTTTATGATCTAAATTCGTATTGTTTTATGATGATACCATCTATCTTTTCATATGTAAATGGTTGTGTTATTGGACACTTTCTCCCATTTTTTTTTCTAAAAACAGAAAATGGACAAATTTCAATTGAAGTGAGCATGTTTGTGGGGCGACAGGTAGCCTAGTGGTTAGAGTGTAGAGGTAACAGGTAGCCTAGTGGTTAGAGTGTAGAGGTAACAGGTAGCCTAGTGGTTAGAGTGTTGGACTAGTAACTGAAAGGTTGCTAGATCGAATCCCCGAGCTGACAAGGTAAAAGATCTGTAATTCTGCCCCTGAACAAGGCAGTTAACCCACTGTTCCTAGGCCATCATTGAAAATAAGAATTTGTTTTTAACTGACTTGCCTAGTTAAATAAAATAAAAATATTCATTTATTCAAGGCTATAGCTGCATTGGGCGCAGATGACTGCTTACTTATTTGTGTTCGTCTGCAGGTTTACTGATGGGGAGGCACACAAAAGTATGTACAATTGGTATTGGCTTGTCTCATAATGTTATGCAGACCACATGTATCATCTACAGTTCATTTGAATTCATGGTTTCTGTAAAGCCTCAGTCACCGCAGCAGTTTTTCTCCTCCCTTACACTTTTAATGACGATCTCAGAGGCCTCTACACTGAGGACAAGGTATGTGTACCAGAGGCCTCTACACTGAGGACAAGGTATGTGTACCAGAGGCCTCTACACTGCAGGACAAGGTATGTGTACCAGAGGCCCTCACACTGAGGACAAGGTATGTGTACCAAGCCTCTACACTGGGACAAGGTATGTGTTACCAGAGGCCTCTACACTGAGGGACAAGGTATGTGTACCAGAGCCTCTACACTGAGGACAAGGTATGTGTACCAGAGACTCTACACTGGGGACAAGGTATGTGTACCAGAGGCCTCTACACTGAGGACAAGGTATGTGTACCAGAGCCTCTACACTGAGGACAAGGTATGTGTACCAGATGCCTCTACACTGAGGACAAGGTATGTGTACCAGAGGACTCTACACTGGGGACAAGGCATGTGTACCAGAGGACTCTACACTGAGGACAAGGTATGTGTACCAGAGGCCTCTACACTGAGGGACAAGGTATATGTACCAGAGGCCTCTACACTGGGGACAAGGTATGTTGTACCAGAGCCTCTACACTGGGGACAAGGTATGTGTTACCAGAGGCCTCTACACTGGGGACAAGGTATGTGTACCAGAGGCCTCTACACTGAGGACAAGGTATATGTACCAGAGGACTCTACACTGGGGACAAGGTATGTGAAAACCGGTATCAAAAGTGAACAGTTTTGTCATTCACATAATTTTTACCACAAAAAACAATATATGAATACTGTTGTGTGCATCTTTTGATAATAATCTATATAATTATATATTTTTGGTATTCACAGACTTCACCCTCCTTACACCTCTGATGAATATCATAGGAAACCTGTTCGATCACCATGCACGGCAAAATAATTCTGGCGATGGATACGGAGAACATCAACACATTAACATCAACACAGCCAGAGGATAAACCTATTTGACTTGGGGCTTGGAGTTCACCTCATATTTAAAAATAAATTAAACGATGCTTAGCCGCTAAAATCATAATAAACACTGACAACTAAAATATTGTTGTTATTGGTATGCTGATTATTAAAAAGGAACCCCAAAAAGTTATTTGTGGAACCATTAATGGGGGTTCTTTGAAGAACTTATCCGGGTTCCCCCACAATTTAAATTTGAAGAATCCCCTAAAGGATACTCCAGGAACATTTTCTTTTTAGGGCTATAGCAGAGATTCAATGTCGAAGATACAACTTCGTTAAATAATGATTTCATAAATATCCAATGGCCTACATAGGCAACAACTAGTATGGTTGGCCAGTCCGAGCTAACCAAGCTAGTTGGTGATGTTATCAGTGACGTTTCCGTTGATGGCACACGAGTGGAAGACCTGTCCATGGTCCTTGCGCTGGTTAGTGAAAGCCTATGTTTGTCTCTCTTTTGTTGTTGACGTGTTACAGTTTCTATGTTGAAATTATTTGTTTCACGTTAATTATTGGGCTAGCTAGCCTACTGGCACGGGAGAGATCGCGTTTGTAAAATGATACATCGTTGCACATGTCGTAGAGGCAGACGGTAGATTTATACGACTTCCTCAAAGCAAACAATCAATACCCAGGGATCCCAGTTTTATTATTTTATTTGTCTGTGTTCTATTTTTTTTTTTTGCATCTTAACAACAATTAGTCAAAACTTTTTAAGGTAAAAAAATAAACTATGT
Organism: Salvelinus sp. IW2-2015; assembly: GCF_002910315.2. NCBI lineage: Eukaryota > Metazoa > Chordata > Actinopteri > Salmoniformes > Salmonidae > Salvelinus > Salvelinus sp. IW2-2015. The sequence continues at coordinate 165,912 of NW_019943450.1, read as the reverse complement.
CATAAAATACATCTTGATAAAATACATGACACTATGTTTTCATGGAAAACCAGAAAGAAATGTCACTTTACAGTAAAATGATGTCCACATTACTCAAACTGTAATTTCACCTGTTAATAAGACACAATCTGATATCAGTATCCTCACAAACCACACTCTAGTTTCACATTTATATTTAAGGATGGGAAAAAAAAGATATAGCACCCCTTTTTAATCAAATTGTAAGATTTTGCATGCATTTAATTTTGATACAAAGGACAACAATAGATATCTTTTTCAAGAGGGTGAACAGCCCTCACAGGTGCACCAATATATATATATATATATATGGAAGATGTTGATACTGTTACAGTCACAGTAACCATTTAATTTGGTGCTAAAGGTTAAATGTTAACAAAACGTCATAACAAGCACAACAAAACATCAGGGGGGGGGGGGGGGGGAGATGAATGGGGGGGGGGGGTAGATGAATATATCAAACTCACGGGCCGTGTTTATCAGACACAGATTAAGCCTAGTCCTGGACTAAAGAAGCAAAGGAGAATCATCATTGAACAACTGCTTTTTAATCGAAGACTAAGGCTTAATCTGTGTGTGGGGAAACCAGCCCTATATGTATATGTTCCACCAGTCCCATAACAGTGTCACAAGGTCAACAGTGTGGGAGAGTTCAGAGTTCATCAAATCAGATCTACCACCAACACCTCCTTTGAGGGCCTCAGAGCTGGAGTTGCAACTCCTGTCCCCGCCAAAGAGTCTATCTCTGAGTAATTCAAACTAAACACAGAGCGGTAACTGCTACAGGTAGGACTGTCACTGGAAGACATCATCGTAGGGGTGCAGAGAGGCTCCAGATTGTTGGACACCGACTTGTACAGAGTCTCCCAGTCTGAGAGGCAGAAGGGGCCCCCGAGGAGGTCGATGTCGGGGACAGACGGGGCGTTCTGAGGGGCCACAGACGTGTTGAGTTCCAGGCTAGGGACCAGATCGTCCAAGTCATCTTGGTCGAAGTTTAGGTCATCCATGGGTTCTTCCTCAGCGCTGGAGCACAGCAGGATGTTGGAGTTACCCAAGATGGCCGACGCAGAGATGGAGATGCTCGAGGGCACCACAACAGTTTCCATGTCCTGAAGCGAAGGAGTGTCGGACACAGTCACTAGTGTTGCATTTCCCTCTGGGAGTTGGAGTTTGTCTTCGTTCTCCAAGATGGAGAGCAGCTGGGGGGAATCCGGAGGGTCCTGGAGCATGCGGTCGATGTCTTCGTCGATGTCTTCGTCGATGTCTTCTTCCACGCTGTTGTCTTCAGCGGCGGCTAGTTTGCAGGCTGGCTGGTGGGCGGAWAGGATCTGTTCCARACTCTCTTTCTCTTTCAGGAGGTGKGCTATCTCTGTCTGCAAGGCTTCTTTGTCCTCTTCAAGCTGATCAGTTTCCTATACGGAGAGAACCACACATTAATCAATTACCATGTTTATGAAATGACAGTTAAAAAAAAAAAGAAGATACATGGTCTAGTAAGAAGTATAGAGAGCATCAATCACTTTGGGTATAAAAAAACACATTGCAAATCCATTCTGCTAAGCATCTCCACATGACMGTTTCACATGAGAACAAGGTGTATTTACGGCTTGCAGGGTGTCGGTGAGCTCTCTCCGTCTGTTGCGGCACTTGGCCGCGGCCACTTTATTCCTCTCTCTCCTGATCTTCCTCCTCTCATCCTCTTCTGATGTAGCCTGGACCAGTCACAACAAAAGAGAACACTAAATGCGTAAGGAATCTTGCCATTGCATCAATTGGCCCTTAAGACTAATTCAATATTTGGCAAAGGGGTAGCCATAAAATAGCCGATACATCTTTTAATGCAGTGTCAGAAAATATACCATGGTTGCTGATTGTAGACTTTCCTTGGCTAGGCTACACATTGAGTGAGTAACAAGCTCGATACTAAACCTATAGAACACTGTGTGTATGCTGCACCATTGGCACAGTCATGTCCAGTCACGTTCACACACACACAGCACACTAGAACATTCAGGACTGCATAGTAAAAAATTATATCGAAATTGTCCATGATATATAACACAGCTTACCTGTTTTTTCCCTTTCTTGTTGGTGGATTGTTCCTTGCTCCCTCCCGCTCTTGAAGATGACTGGGTTGCGCCATGAGCTCTCGTAGGCTTTGCGCCGCTGGAGGGGGAGGRGGGGGAGGCAGATGCTGAGATGACGGTGGTCGGTTGGACCATCCACTGCAGATCCGAGAAGGCTGAGATTGCAGTCACTGTAGGAACAAAGGGAGACTGCCGTGGACAGTCTGTTTCACCGCAGACAGTCTGCAAAAACAACACAAGGAATGTTGAATTGATTAAATCTAATAGACTCCGATGACATGCGTGGTTGACCTTTCCAAAAAGGGCGTGATGTGCATCAACGATGTGGTTATAGCACAATTGATGGTGTATCTATAGCTAATGATGAACTCATTTACAACATCAATAATTAGCGTTTGWTGTCGCGCAATTTTTTATTTTATTTTATGATTCACGGGAAACCCATTGGGCCAGGGTATCGTTCACAAGAGTGACCCTGATCACAGTAACACAACCGTAAAAAAACGACAGTCCATCTCATGTTGCCAATAAAAGCTAAACCAATCATCATCATCATAAATCATCGTCATCACCATCTTCATGATGATCACCATCCTCATCATCTATTGGCATGATGGCATCAGTCAAGTCTTAAATTAKCATTTGGTAAACATGGACCGCTTATACCACTCCAGGAATGTCAGGAATTTGAAGGTGATCAGCCAACAGTCTGACGGTGGCATGTAGGCAGGCCTATATGTTACCTACTCAATAAGGGCTTTTTCAACAAGCCRTAAACATCTGGATAGGCTGTGTGTCGCAGTAACGGAGCTGACACTGGAGTCTACATATTTTCTATCTCGAGCGGTTCACGGTCTAGTAGGCAAATAGGCTGCATATTCAGAATCACTCTGAATTAATATGCAATTAAAAAAAAAAGATAGATATATATATAAATGATTGATCTTGCCACAAACTTAATGTAACACAGACATAATGAACCTTTCCAAATGTACCTCCAACGCAATTCCATGCAGCTTTTTTWTTTTTTCTAATAAGAATCYATTCGTACCTGAGACGTGCTGCTGTCTACTGATGATGCGCTCGTGAGTGAGCTTTGAGACCGCTGACTGCACGCGGGTATGTCTCCGGTAGGCGATGCTAAACTGCTGCTTCTCGTGCTGCTGCTGCTGCTGCTGCTGGACGAGCTCGAGACATTGTAGTTTGGGCTCGAGTCTGGATACATGATGATGTGTATCAATAAAGCATTAAAAACAAAATCACTAATCCTCCTATATTATAGGCTATTATCGACCGTGCTGCTGTTCTATCACCTCTGTGCATCACTTTTTCTAGGTTCTTTCACGTGAATGGTAGTTGGTGCAGATAGTGGAGCGCGCCTCCTTTTATAGTGAGCTGGAATTTTATGAATGAAATCTGTGTGGAGAGAACGTACCATTCCACAAAGAGAGAAGGGTGTTATGGGGTAGAATCAACAGGCTTGTTTTTTTATCAATGGAGCAGCAATATTAACTATACATTTTAACTGAGAGTTGAGAGCAGTCTTAAACTGTTATCCAAATATGAATTAGGCCCACTATTAAAATATGACCAAATGTTTACATATTAAGCACCCCTTTTCAAGAAATGGATAGCTTACATTGTAACCGCCACCAACGTATTAATGATCTACGTCACATCATATAGCAACCTACAGTATGCCGCATTTGCATTCGCGGCACGTTATAGCCTACGTTCCTTTTGTAAAAACATTGTTTCGTAATACACACATGGCCACGTTTCAGATGATATACTGAACACATATGTACCACGCTATATATAGCCTATACCTCTAGGCTGTTCCTATGGAAAACAACATGTCGAATGAAATCGTCTGCCTAACGTATCATTTCATATACACCACCGACCTTAAATGTCCTCCAAAAAACACAGCAATTTTGTGTAGGACACTATCCACACAGAATCTAGCCTTCTAATATTTAATACAAATGTTATGTGTTATAATCATTTTAATAACATTGGTATTGTTGTCGATATCTGAATAACAGGGGGTTTTATGCGTGTTACAGATAGACATCGGTCCATGTTTTAATAGAAAAGACATTGAAAATAGATTTCTTGAGGGTTTGCCACTATACACACCTGCTACAGAGACGTCTCTCTGTAATTATATGTGAGATTATAGCTGTGATTATAATTATTACATAGCCTAAACTTGACAAATACTGCTCAAGCAACAGACTTGTCGCTGCGGCCAGAGAACCAATCAGAGAGGAGACATTTAGGACCATATATGGAGTTTCCGTTCACAGGTCGCCTTGAGTGTTGAGATAAGTAGACCATTCAAACACTCCCTGGAGAAAAACTGATGTAGGCAATGAAATTAATCCGCGTCACTCATTCATTCTATAAAGTCCTAACTTTTTTTTTTTTTTTAGAATAGGCTACATGCATATTATAATGATTCAATCTTATTCTTGCAATTTTATTTCTCAATGAGATGGAATGTATCCTGGAATACGCCTACATTCCAAATCAAATAGTACCCTGTTCCTTATCTAGCCTACACTCTTAGGAAAACAAGGTGCTAACACAATTGGCCCAGCGCTGTCCAGGTTTGGCCGGGGTAGGCCGTCATTGTAAATAATAATTTGTTCTTAACTCACTTGCCTAGTTAAATAAATGGTTAACAATTTTTTTAAATAAAAAGTAGCATAGCCAGAATATGACTGGATCAGTGGTTGCCAAACTGTGGGGTGTGTGGGCCCCCCCCCCCCCCAAATTTTTTCTTCTTCAAAACTCAGCCCAGCTTTCAATTTATTCTTGAAAGTTGTAATAGTTGAATGCACAAGGTGCAATTTAGAAATTGGGTAGTGCATCAATCCTGGAAGGGAGGCCTGAATGAAAAAGTCTGGGAACMCCTGGACTGGATGTTCATTACAATCTCTCTCTAGGCGGAACGCGGCTGCCATGATAAGGACAGTGTGGAGCCGGTACGAGATACGGMTCAGAAAACGTACCTCAATCCAGGGATGGGAGATGGCCGTGTACTCCTAATTATCCCATTATCCCGACTGACAAATCAAGAGAAATACTGCTAGTTTTGAATGATAGATCATTTGTACATTTGTTCATGTCCTTTGCTAGTTAGTGAGTTATCAGCCCAGTTATAGATCATTTGTAGTCAACAATGGGGGTGTGATTGCTTCCTACAAGAGCACGAAACATCTGTATTTCTATACGTCTTTGAAAAGGGAGTCAGGTAAAGAGATTTTTTTTTGTCTTAAAGGAGCAGTGTTGTATTTTGAGACAGGCTTGAATAAGCTAAGTAACCAATAGGCRGAAGGTAGCATAATTTGTCTGATTCTCTGTAATAATGGTATAGGGATAATGATGCAATTTATTTAGTAAAGTGGTTTCTTGCATCAAACAACAGAATTTTCASTCACCTCCTTGTCTGAAGGACAAGTGCATAAACAGGTTATAGGCTGAACGATAGAACAGCTATTTCCATGTTAAAATGTTATGGGATGCATTTTCTCCATTGTTTTTAATGGTAGGCCACTCTGGTAGGCCTACGTTATGATCAAATAGCCACAGTAGCCTACTTGACCACAGTTAAAACTAACTTAGAAGTGGGTACAGCCTCAGTGTTCACAGTAAATGCACACTGGAAGTTGCACAGAATTTTCACAATGCTCAAGTTTGCACTCAGCAGACCTGAAATTTGCTCAGCGATGAAAGAAATTAGAGGGAATTGTCACGTTCTGACCTTAGTTCCTTTTTTTCTGTCTTTACTTTAGTTTGGTCAGGGCGTGAGTTGGGGTGGGCATTCTATGTTGTTTTTCTATGTTTTGTTCTGTTCGTTATATTTCTATGTGTTTGGCCTAGTATGGTTCTCAATCAGAGGCAGGTGACGATCATTGTCTCTGATTGAGAATCATATTTAGGTAGCCTGTTTTTCATTGTGTTTTGTGGGTGATTGTTTCCTCTGTTAGCGTTTGCGCCATACGGGACTGTTTCGGTTGTTTGTTTGTGCTTTTGTTATTTTGTTCAGTGTTCAGTTTGATTTATTAAACTTTTTATTATGGACACTTACCACGCTGCACATTGGTCCGATCCTTGCTACTCCTCAGACGAAGAGGATGAGAATCGTTACAGGAACATTGCTTGGGAGCAGTTGTTAGGGGTTACCTGTCTTGCTCAAGGGCAGAATGGCAGATTTTTTTTTCACCTTGCAGGCTTGGGGATTCAGTTGTTAGGTTACTGGCCCAATGATCTTAACTGCTAAGACGTGCTACCTGCCAAAAGAGGGTATGCCTCACGTTTACCAGCAGTCACGCCCCCTGAATATTTACTGGTAGTTCATTAGGGTGGTCTGTCTTTCATTCTGTCTCCAGGTCATGGGTCGGGTGAGGGGCATAGATATGAGGTCCAGACATAATTATATGTCTGGACCTCATATATGACCTAAGTTCAGGTCAAATAAATGTTTTCACTCAGGTCACTTAAGTGTGAATGTGAGAAATGCTTTGAAAGGAGTTCTATGTTWAGATCCAAACGCCTATTAGGGTCTACAGATGACATCATTGGCATTTTAGGCAACAAACCAGACTGATGACATAGTTGAGCAGACYCTTGTTGAAAGAGAAGTCTGAATAGGGAACTGTTTGTTAACTGTTGAATAGAATTTGGAAGCAATTATTCCAAGGAAGGACTGATTCGATCTCGCTTACTTTTAATTTGCATTTATGGAAAGGCTAAATTCTGATTGATTACGCTTATGGGACGRCTCACAAGGAATGCTTTTACTTTTCATTTTTCTTATTAAAACTCACATAAAACTATTGCCAAAATTGATATATGATGACAAAAGAAAATAAATCAAGCATTTCATATTTTGGTCGGCTACAATTAGCTTGCTCTCGTGTATAACCATTTGGGGGGGAAAATCGTTGATGGGAGAGTATAGCCTAACCTTGTTTAAAACCTTCTTTACAACTTCTACTGGCTGACTCGGCAATGCTATCGCCTAAATAAACTGCATTTCACTCTGTTCATAACAAACATCTGAAATCCCCTCAAAAATGAAGTCCGATGTTGTGTATGTCGAGTCTTGCCAATCACTCTAGCTACTTAAATAAACAATTGTCAACTAACCATGTGTGGCATTCCACTGCTCCGCTATGAAAGACCGCTATGAAAAACCAGAGCGTCACTGACGCTAAGGGGTGGGGCGTTGCCGGGGCAACGCAGAAACGTTAAACAAAACAGGAACCAGGGAAACACGGCCACTGCATATTTAAATGCATGGGGGGGGGGGGACGCTCTTGTAATATACAGACCACTGGTCTATGAGAGTGATGTTTTCCCTATTTAAGAATGTTTATCAAAACTTTGGCAGAATAAACAGCGTTTGTTATGAAGCCTACACGGGGGAGGTATATTTCTGGAACTATTATATTATTCAGGACTTGTTGAGTCAAACAATAAACATGGAATTATATAATATAGATAATATATTAAATATGAGATATACAGTTCCTTCAGAAAGTATTCAGACGCCTTGACCTTTTCCACATCTTGTTACGTTACAGCCTTATTCTAAAACGTACTAAATTGTTCCCCCCCCCTCATTAATCTACACACARTACCTCATAATGATGAAGCAAAAACAGGTTTTTACTTATGTAAATATCACATTTACATAAGTATTCAGACCCTTTACTCAGTACTTTGTTGAAGCACCTTTGGCAGCGATTACAGCCTGGAGTCTTCTTGCGTATGATGCTACAAGCTTGGCACACCTGTATTTGAGGAGTTTCTCCCATTCTTCTCTGCAGATCCTCTCAAGCTCTGTCTCAAGCTCTGAAGGTAACCTTCACCCCAGTCTGAGGTCCTCTGTGCTCTGGAACAGGTTTTCATCAAGGATCTCTCTGTACCTGTTGTTCCACCTTACTGCCACGCCCTCCCATCACCTCACCTGGATTCCACAGGTAGGCCCAACAGGTACAAACATTACCTTGTGCCAAAGTACATGCGTAGAGTAGGGAATGTTGTTGGCTTCAGTTGCCTTGGGCCAAAGTACATGCGTAGTCTAGGAGATGTTGTTAGCTTCAGTTCAGCAACTGTTTATTATTATACCTCTCTGTTTATGATCTGCACAATAGTGCTATAATGCCTTTATTTCTATATTATTCTATATGCATATAGTTTATTGGTCCATTTTTCAGTTATAAGTAATACCTTTGTGTTGAATCGGTTTACACTGATGAGGTGCTTTAGTATCTTCTCAATTACTTAACTGAAATCAATGTAATGTTAAACGCTACATAGTCATTGGGACCCTCTGTAACAGTTTAACTTTAGTCCGTCCCCTCGCCCCGACCCGGGCGCGAACCAGGGACCCTTTGCACACATCAACAACAGTCACCCATGAAGCATCGTTACCCATCGCTCCACAAAAGCCGCGGCCCTTGCAGAGCAAGGGGAACCACTACTTCAAGGTTTCAGAGCAAGTGACGTCACCGATTGAAAGGCTGCTAGCGCGCACCACCGCTAACTAGCTAGCCATTTCACATCGGTTACACCTCCTTAACTGAGGACCTAACATATTTATACATCATGAGGCCTATCCAATGAGACTTCAATGTCAAGTTGTTAAATATTTTATTCCACGAATAGGACAGTTGAGTATGTCCCATATCATCAGTAATTCCATGACACTGGATCAGAAGGCTGTGTGTTCGATCCCAGTGGTGGTACTTTATGTTTTCACCCTATCCAAACCTTAACTCTTACCTTAACCAATCAGAATGAGTACCTAAACCTAATGTTTTAACACTATCCCAAAACTTAACTCTTACCTTAACCATTCGGAATGAGGACCTAAATTTAACCCTTAACTTTGGAAATGGGATGTTTGGCGAAATGGGATGATACAGAGCATCAGGAACAACCAAGGGTGTGAAACACACACACACACACACACACACACACACACGACACACCCACACACACACACACACACAACACACACACACACCACACACAACACCACACAACACACACACACACACACACTGACCCTGTATATAGTCACCTTACCCCTATACTATCTACCTCTATCACTCCAGTATCCCAGCACATTGTTAATATGGTACTGGAACTGACCCTGTATATAGTCACCTTACCCCTATACATATCTACCTCCATCACTCCAGTATCCCTGTCTCCTTCCCCTATACATATCTACCTCCATCACTCCAGTATCCCTGTCTCCTTCCCCCTATACATATCTACCTCCATCACTCCAGTATCCCTGTCTCCTTCCCCCTATACATATCCACCTTCATCACTCGAGTATCCCTGTCTCCTTCCCCCTATACATATCCACCTCCATCACTCGAGTATCCCTGCACATTGTTAATATGGTACTGGAACTGACCCTGGAACTGACCCTGTATACAGCTTCTTAATTTCTTGTGTTCTTCTCATTTCTTGTTTTTATTTCTGGTGTGTTTATGTTCAACCGTGTGTTTTTTGTTGTGTTATATTGATACTGATTACTGCATTGTTGGATTAAGAGCTGGCAAGAAAGGCCTTTCACTGGACTTGTGCACGTGACATTAAAACTTGCAATTAATTCTCACTTGAAACATAGTTTATGTGTTTAATAGGCTAAATTACACATTCTGTTATTAACGTCTGACTCCAGAGTGATCTGTTCTTGCAATTTGTAGTCTATGACATTGCAGATTTAGATATGATACTTTTTCACAAAGTAGTTTGGATGTAGTGAACTACTCAATATTATGAAGGTGTTCCTATGGTTTGGTGTAGTCAGTGTATCTTTTTCAGAGTAGCTTCCCCAACACTGGTTGTCGTTACATGATAATGTTATGCTGTTATGCTACTGTCAGCCAATTGTAGCTGATCTCAGGATAGTTTTGGTGTTTCCAAGCAGGGCACGCCCATTTAACAGGATACACCATATAAGGTAAATTACGTCGACGGGATCTCCTTTTGGAACATTCCATTTCTTGGGAATGGTAACTTCGATGTTCTAACTTTTTTATCTTATACAATAAACACACAACAAAGGCACGTTAAATCACATATTTGAACTATTATACACTATGCAATGTGTTACGAATGTCAAAATTAGTATTTAGTATGTTTAAAAACTGTTGTTATGTCGCGCTGATCATGGAGGTACGATCCATGCCGACGTCATGAGTATTTCCTCGCCAGTCGGGTGGAAAACTATAAAAACCCTGCGAGCTGTCAGAGTTGGCAGTCAAACTTTTAGCAGCTAAAAAGAGAACGCAAAGATACGAAATAGACTACAACACAGGATCTCTATCAACAACAGCAAACCTGAAAAAGGGATCACCTGACTTTGACAACTTTAGCCGACGCTTTTGGATTTTGCCGAGTTTCTTCGTGATCTCCTGAAACGATGATGTACTCTGCTTTCAACACGGATTGTGACTCCTCTTCCCGGTGCAGTACCGCTTCTCCAGCTTGCGACAACCTGGCTTACTACAACTCTCCTGCGGGATCTTACTCCACTATAGGCTCTCCCCAATCTCAGGTACGTTGATCGATCAATAATGACATATTGCCTTAGTTACAATGTCATTGATAGCTGTACTACTAGTCAGCCCTTGACTTGGGCAGGAGCTCACCAGAGCCGAGGATTGGCACCTCCAAATGTAATATTGTTTGAGCTCAACGCTAGTTCCTGTACTTCTTATAGAATATTAGCGCGAAGGTATTGTGGAGCTCCCGCTGATACATTTTATAAACAGTACCGGCGCACACAACCAGTACCAGCACCTATTTCAGTACAAGTCAAGTACTGATACTATAGTGTATTAACATTACAGTAATCATTTTTATTTATTTTTTTACTGTAATTTTATTAGATAAACCAATAACATGTTAGGCTATAACAATGCATGACGTCTCCTGATAGTAGCCTAGATGTTGACGCGTAATAAAGCATCAGACTCGGTACTGCTCTGCAACACTGACCACTACATACTCCTATAGGTAATTCATTTAGCGAGGAAACTCCAGAGAAAAGTTCTGCGTCATAGCTTACATCAGGAGGGATATTTATAAACCGTATGGCTTTTTAATAGACCGACTGGCTTCATTCATATGCATGAAGGGACATGCTGCGGTGCTGTGCATTGCTTCAGCAGCATCGCCCACCCACCCTAGTAATCTACCCTGTCTGGATAGAAATGCTCCTGTACTGACTGAATTCTCTCCTCTTTCTCGAACAGGACTTCACAGACCTGACTTCAGTGTCCAGTGGCTCCTTCATCCCTACTGTCACGGCTGTCTCTGCCAGTCCAGACCTGCAGTGGATGGACCAGCCGCTCGTATCCTCCGTGGCCTCTTCTCACAGAGTCCATCCCTACAGTGTCAGCCCACCAACCTACACTAGTGCCATGAGGAACAAGGGCCACAGCTCTGGGCGCAGAGCCAGAATGGAACAGGTAAATATCTTAACTGATCTTAGACCTGATCTAGAAGCATTGTATAGTGATTAATTTACATCACTTTGGTTTTGAATATGGAGAACAACAGCATGTAGGATTTAATGATGACATTGCATTCAAAGACAGCGGGGAATTCATTTTCTTCTTTTTTTTTTTTCTTCTATAGCTTTCTCCTGAGGAAGAGGCGAAGAAGAGTTTCCGTAGAGAGAGGAACAAGCAGGCAGCAGCTAAGTGCCGCAACAGGAGGAAGGAACTCACCGACACTCTGCAGGGTGAAACTGACGAGCTGGAGGATGAGAAGTCCGCTCTCCAGAACGACATCGCCAACCTGCTCAAAGAGAAGGAGAAGTTGGAGTTTATCCTGGCAGCCCATCAGCCCATCTGCAAGATCCCCTCTGATATGGACACTGTTTTCCCCTCCCACTCCTACGGGGTCTCCATCCAGCTGTCCCCACCCCAGCCTCAAAGCATGGTCTCCGTCTGCTCGGCGACTCCCCTCACCTCCATTCCGTCGACCGCCAGCTCCAACCTCTCCACCTCAGCCTCAATCTTCTCCAGCAGCCCCCTCCTGTCCACCATCTCCGTCTCTGACGTCAAGATGGCCGACCTGGACACAGCCTGCCTGGAGGAGTCCCTGTCTCTCCTCTCCAAGACGGAGATGGAGACGGCCCGGTCGGTGCCCGATGTGGATCTGACCAGCTCCCTGTACACCCAGGACTGGGAGCCTCTCTACAGCACAGCCAATAATGACTTTGAGCCCCTGTGCACCCCTGTGGTCACCTGCACCCCATCCTGCACCACGTACACATCTTCCTTCGTCTTCAGCTATCCTGAGGCGGAGGCGTTGCCTACCTGTGGCGTAGCCCAACAGAAAGGGAGCAGCAGCAACGATCAATCCTCTGACTCCCTCAGCTCCCCTACACTCCTAGCCCTGTGAGCAGGAGAACCGTAGTCCCTGAGCTCCCCTACACTCCTAGCCCTGTGAGCAGGAGAACTGTAAGTCCCTGAGCTCCCCTACACTCCTAGCCCTGTGAGCAGGAGAACGTAGTCCCTGAGACTCCCCTACACTCCTAGCCCTGTGAGCAGGAGAACCGTTAGTCCCTGAGCTCCCCTACACTCCTAGCCCTGTGAGCAGGAGAACCGTAGTCCCTGACTCCCCTACACTCCTAGCCCTGTGAGCGGAGAACCGTAGTCCCTGAGCTCCCCTATACCCTAGCCCTGTGAGCAGGAGAACCGTAGTCCCTGAGCTCCCCTACACTCCTAGCCCTGTGAGCAGGAGAACCGTAGTCCCTGAGCTCCCCTACACTCCTAGCCCTGTGAGCAGGAGAACCGTAGTCCCTGAGCTCCCCTACACTCCTAGCCTGTGAGCAGGAGAACCGTAGTCGCCTCAGCTCCCCTACACTCCTAGCCCTGTGAGCAGGAGAACCGTAGTCCCTGAGCTCCCCTACACTCCTAGCCCTGTGAGCAGGAGAACCGTAGCTGTGTCCCAAATGACACCCTATGACTTATATATTTCATTGCTTTTGATCAGGGTCCATAAGGTATCCCATAGGGCTCTGGTCTAAAGTAGTGCACTAGTCCCATAGGGCTCTGGTCTAAAGTAGTGCACTTGGGTGACATTTTTGATTTACATTCTTCCCCACAACACCATTTCCTCTAGAGCACATTTAGCATTTCCTCATGTACAGTACCAGTATGTGGTGGCTGTGCAGAATGATCGCAGAGATATAGACTGGGACGCACAAAACCAGGAAGCAAAATATATTTGTTTACCTTTGTTTTGTATGGTCTATAATGGGCTATCACTTGCCTCTTTCAACTATGTAGCTGATTTTAAAGCATGTTTAACTAATAAAACAATAGTTTGGGTTTACAAAATAGTTGTTGATTTTATGGTGCTAGATAACAAAGTTGTGTTTCAGTGTTCAGAGCCTAGTTATCGTTATCTTGACCTGTTTGTTTTCTGGTTGATGGAATGTGAGCTTCTTGTACGTGTGTGATATTTAACAATCATGATGTGCTTGTCTGGTTGGTCTATCCTAGTATGAAAGTTTTCTATGAAAACGTTAGTTTTTTTGATGTTGTGAAATTTCTAATTATTTTTATACTACAAAGCAAACTGAACCTTTGGAAAAACGTTAATAATAAACTGAACGAATAAAAAGATTAAATTATTTATTCACGTCTTACCTTCTATTAAAGAAATACATACACACACACAGACAAATCATCAATTTTGCACTGAAATGTATAACTAATTACACTTTATATAGACTATGAAAGTGAATGGTTTTCTATAGGGGGCAGTTACACAATTGTCTCAAATTTGTCCATTAGGAACGTAGTGGTCTACACCTCTACGTGCACTGTGTATTTATTGTTCCATAGCTCTGTTGCCAAGGTTGACTCCACGTCAGAGCGCTCTGACGTCTGTGCGTGCTTAAGCGTAATTTTTTTCTTCTTCTAACTTGGCAACAGTCGCTGTGACGTTCTTTTCCGTGCCCAAATATAGATATTGCTGCCTCAACCAACACGGCAGAAATGATTTCTGGAACATACTTTTGCGCATGAAGTTCAATCGCATTGTCAATCAATTATTTTGCACTTTACAATCTATTTGCTCCAGCAACTTTGTCACTAAAATGGTGAAGATTGACATCTTCCCTCATGCGTTAGGCGACTAGGGATAGCCTCTCTCTGGGCAAGAGATGCATGTATACAGGAAACTGCATTTGGAGGTAATTTATTAGGAATCTAGCTAAATAATGTCGGACCATGTAGATGGTCTATTTTCTAATATTTCTTCACTCATTTAAGAAGCTCATGCTTTTTAGGCTACAGTCAGGACTAAATGCACGTCTGCTTGATATAACTACAGCCTAGCCTACTACTCTAAAATATCTATAGGTCCCAGTCAGGAACTCAACGTGCCATGTCGGATAATATTAGCGCAACAACAGTTACAGATTTCGCATGATCAAACGACTGGATTTTAGTCCAAGTCCACCTGCAGAATGTTTAGGTCTAATTCTGACCCTCTAAAAGGGATTTATGTAATGTGTTGCATAAAAATCAGAGGGGGCTCAAGGTATGTGAGAATGGCTGGAAGTGGGTCTGGGGGGGCACGGGTCTGGGGGGGTATGCCCCCTTAAGTAAATTGGAGAATTTAGCATTTTTCAAACACCTGAAACAGCTTTTTTTCCTGCAATCTAGAACCATAATCATTATTAATGCTATATATATATATATTATTGCATATCTAAGCATACCTTTTGAGCTGTCTGTATCCTGACTTGTGGTTCTTTATTAAGAAACAAAATATGCGTCTCTGCTAAAATCTGGGTAAAAGATTGAAAGGATTTTGAGTCTTATTCATTACATTTAGTTATTGCTTGCTTTTCTAAAGTCTGTCAACTTTTCCAGTAGATATGCCAGCAAAGATATTCAGACAGTCTAGCTACTCTAATTTGATAGCCTGAAATGGTTTCTTGGTAATATGCATTTTATTTTTTGTAAACAGGACAGATCTGAGGAACATCTCAGAACAGGGTTGGAGAGCCCTGTTGTAAACCTACAGGACAGTAGTTCTCCAGGAACAGGGTCGGAGAGCCCTGTTGTAAACCTACAGGACAGTAGCTCTCCAGGAACAGGGTAGGAGAGCCCTGGTGTAAACATACAGGACAGTAGTTCTCCAGGAACAGGGTTGGAGAACCCAGGTGTAAACCTACAGGAGAGTAGCTCTCTAGGAACAGGGTAGGAGAGCCCTGGTGTAAACATACAGGACAGTAGCTCTCCAGGAACAGGGTTGGAGAACCCTGGTGTAAACATACAGGACAGTAGCTCTCCGGGAACAGGGTAGGTAGGAGAGCCTGGTGTAAACATACAGGACCGTAGCTCTCCGGGCAGGGTAGGAGGCCCTGGTGTAAACATACAGGACAGTAGCTCTCGGGAACAGGGTAGGAGGCCCTGGTTGTAAACATACAGGACAGTAGCTCTCCGGAAAGGGTAGGAGAGCCTGGTGTAAACATACAGGACAGTAGCTCTCTGGGAAAGGGTAGGAGAGCCTGGTGTAAACCATACAGGACAGTAGCTCCCGGGAACAGGGTAGGAGAGCCCTGTGTAACATTAGAACAAGAGAAAGAAAGTTCTCAAGAAAATGTGGCTGCTGTTGGTCTATATTTTAAATGCTGCATTTGAAAGAGAAACCTCTACATATGTCTCTAGTCTGGGCATAATGGACAGAGTAGGGCACAGGCAGATAGATATAACAGTGAACTAGAGTGATGATCTGGGTAAGAAGACTTCTGTTTTAAGAGCAAAGCTATGTTTTATTGAATTATTCATACACCCACAAGCGTACTCTAGTCCCCTCTGATTCTGGTCTTTTTAAGGTATGCAGACCACACAGTCTGGTACACTGTAGGAATGTCTCTTCATTCATATGGAAACTAGTGACAGCAGAGAGTTACTCAAGCATTTATAAAAACAATAAAATAAACTAAACAAAAAGTAACAAAAGCCAGAAAAAATGGATTAGGAAACAGAGTTGCAAGCTCAGATTGCTCTAGAAGTCTGTACCAGGGTTGGGGTCAATCATTTCAATTCCAGTCAATCAATTCAGTAGTAAATCAATTCCAGTTTTCCCAATTGAAAAGCATTAAAGAGAATGGATTTTCAGTGCACATCCTGAATTGATCTGGAATTTAAATGCAACGGACCCAACCCTGGTCTGTACCTTGATGAGTAGGAGGTTGATTATGCTATACTTGACTTTGGAGTCCATTCTGTGGCGCAGTCCCAGTCATTACAGGTGGCAGGTAGCCTAGCGTCCTTATCATTACAGGTGGCAGGTAGCCTAGCGTCTTATCATTACGGTGGCAGGTAGCCTAGCGTCCTTATCATTACAGGTGGCAGGTAGCCTGCGTCTTATCATTACAGGTGGCAGGTAGCCTAGGCCTTATCATTACAGGTGCAGGTAGCCTAGGTCCTTATCATTACAGGTGGCAGGTAGCTAGCGTCCTTATCATTACAGGTGGCAGTAGCTAGCAACCCTATGCATTACTGGCGGCAGGTATTCTAGCGACTCTATCATTACAGGTGGCAGGTAGCTAGCACTCATCATTATGGCGGC
Source organism: Salvelinus sp. IW2-2015 (assembly GCF_002910315.2). Classification (NCBI taxonomy): domain Eukaryota; kingdom Metazoa; phylum Chordata; class Actinopteri; order Salmoniformes; family Salmonidae; genus Salvelinus; species Salvelinus sp. IW2-2015. The sequence goes on along the minus strand of NW_019943450.1, from coordinate 149,161 downwards.
AGGTATTCTAGCGACTCTATAATTACAGGTGCAGGTAGCCTAGCGACCCTATCATTACAGGTCCAGGTAGCCTAGCGACCTATCATTACAGGTGCAGGTAGCCTAGCGATTAAGAGTGTTGGGCAAGTAACTGAAGGTAGTCAGGTTTGAATCCCACGAGCGACTAGATAAAAACTGCCAATGTGCCCTTGAGCAAGGCACGTATGAGAATGATGTAAATGTGAATCCCATATCATGATCCATAGGCCGTAAGAGAGGAAGAGTCAGGTGGGATTTATTTATTATTCACCTTATTTTACCAGGTAATTGACTGAGCACATATTCTCATTTACAGCAGAGGAGAGGGGATGAATGAGACAATTGAAACTGGGGATGATTAGGTAGCCATGATAGGCCATATTGGGAATTGAGGGCCAGATTGGGAAATGGAGGGCCATATTGGGAATTGAGGCCAGATTGGGAAATGAGGGCATTTGGGAATTGAGGGCAGATTGGGAATGAGGCGCATATTGGGAATTGAGGGCCAGATTGGGAAATGGGGCGATTGGAAATGAGGCCATATTGGGAATTGAGGGCAGATTGGGAATGAGGGCAGATTGGAAATGAGGGCCAGATTGGGAAATGAGGGCCAGATTGGAATTGAGGGCCAGATTGGGAATGAGGGCCAGTTTGGGAAATGAGGGGCCAGATTGGGAATTGAGGGCCAGTTGGGAAGAGCGCAGATTGGGATGAAGGCAATTGGGAATTGAGGGCCAGATTGGGAATAAGGGCCATATTGGGAATTGAGGGCCAGATTGGGATTGAGGGCCAGATTGGGAAATGAGGGCAGATTGGGAAATGAGGGCAGATTGGGAATTGAGGGCCAGATTGGGAATTGAGGGCAGATTGGGAAATGAGAGCCAGATTGGGAAATGAGGGCCAGATTGGGAATTGAGGGCCAGATTGGGAAATAAGGGCCAGATTGGGAATTGAGGGCAGATTGGGAATTGAGGGCCAGATTGGGAATTGTGTAGGTGCATAAACGACAACTATGTTAGCATATAATACTAGGCTATATATATACACATCTCGGTCATGCAGCATATCATAGTACTCTCATGTCTGATGTATCTAATCCACCCCCTTCTACACAGCACCAGCCATGTATTCAACCCATTGCGCTAATTCTATGTCCCCATATTTCCCTTGTATATACTTATGGAGGCAGTTTGCTCAATGACTGTGCTCAGGAAATGCTTTTGTGCGTGCTCTAGTGAACGAGAGGAGGTGGGTCGGTGAGAGGAAGTCGGCCATTCACACACTGAAAGACGCAATGTACTGATTCGCTGACTGTTCTGTACAGCACACCCTTTTGTGCAAGTTACAAAGACATATGTTTCACAGTGGTTCTTTATTGCTTCACTCTTATCTCCAAGGAAAACCATCAAAACTCCAGAGAAGTTAATGATTGATCCAACTGTTTAAGGTTAACTGCACAATATTATGTCTATGGGCTAACTGTAACCTGTACCAATATTGATGGCTATGGGGCTACTGTACCCTGCACAATATTGCTGCTATAGGCTAACCTGTAACCCTGCACCAATATTGATGCTATGGCTAACCTGTACCTGCACAATATTGATGGTTAGGCTACCTGTAACCCTGCACCATATTGATGCTATGGGCTAACCTGTACCTGCACCAATATTGATGCTATAGGCTACCTTGTAAACCTGCACAATATTGATGCTATAGGCTAACCTGTAACCTGCACAATATTGATGCTATGGGCTACCTTACCCTGCACAATATTGATGCTTATGGGCTAACCTGTAACCTGCAGCAATATTGATGGTATGGGCTAACACTAACTGTAACCCTGCACCAATATTGATGCTATAGCTAACTGTAACCCTGCACCATATTGCTGCTATGGCCCTGTAAACCCTGCACAATTTGATGCTATAGGCTAACCTGTAACCTGCACCAATTTTGATGCTATAAGCTAACCTGTAACCCTGCACCAATATTGATGCTATGGGCTAACCTGGTACCTGCCAATATTGATGCTATGGGCTAACCTGTAACCTGCCCAAATATTGTGCTATAGGTTAACCTGTTACCCTGCAAATTTGATGGTATGGGCTAACCTGTAACCCTGCACAATATTGATGCTATAGGCTACCTGTAACCCTGCACAATATTGATGCTATGGGCTAACCTGTAACACTGCACCAATATTG
>NW_019943450.1:135613-142625 GCF_002910315.2 Salvelinus sp. IW2-2015 | reverse complement strand
TCCGCTCCATCTTCACGGTAGCCCCATCCTCATCGTTTGGTTCTGCTCCATCTTCACGGTAGCCCCATCCTCATCGTTTGTATCCGCTCCATTTTCACGGTAGCCCCATCCTCATCGTTTGGTTCCGCTCCATCTCCACGGCAGCCCCATCCTCATCGTTTGTCTCCTCTCAACTCCCAGGAGTCAGGACATGGATGGATGTCGTTACAAATCCAATAGCAGTTACCTCAGCCACTCCTCCTGTGACTGTATTTCAGTTTGAGGATTATCTGAAATAGATTCACGCACTAAGAAAAAAAACACCACAGGTCACAGTTGGTAATGTCTCATATATAAATGTATAATGACAATGTGGGATTTGCGACACGTGTTAATATTTCCTATGAATTAACCATATGTCTCATACATGCTTTCACAGGAGATGATGTCAACGTCATATTTGAGACAGAAGAAGAAAGCAGACCCATTTGGACCTCTGATGACGTTCATATATATAGGGTCTATATATAAAAAACTAAACTTTTCCAGGAAGTCACAATGCAATTACCACGCATGACCAGTCTGGTTTCTGCTGTTGAAGTGTATTATATACAGTATCCACAGCCCTATTGATTCATCCTGAATGACATGCACTATATCAATGTCTAGAGCCTCTCCCGTTGTAGTTTGTTTGTTCAGGAGCTCCAGCGATAAAGGTCACCGACACGGTCTCAGATAGGTAGGGCCATTACCTAGAGGGTGTGGAGACGTGATTGCGTCATCCCGCCATCCACTCCTAGCGAGAGGTGTCATAAACCTCAACCTCTGGCTCGGATAATGACATTTGTCATAGGTCCCAAGGGATTAGAGAGAGCATAACAGCTCGTATCTGGTCATAACAGGTCGTAACAGGTTATAAGTGCTCTATTACCCTCATCACACCCACGTTGAAAACCAGAGCTACATACTGTCTCTATAGCTTTATGGCTCTATAGAGGCAGGTCAGTAGCTTAATCTATGGCTCTATAGAGGCAGGTCAGTAGCTTTATCTATGGCTCTTAGAGGCAGGCCAGTAGCTTTATCTATGGCTCTATAGAGCCAGGTCAGTAAGCTTTATCTATGGCTCTATAGAGGCAGGCCAGTAGCTTTATCTATGGCTCTATAGAGGCAGGTCAGTAGCTTTATCTATGGCTCCATAGAGGGCAGTCAGTAGCTTTATCTATGGCTTTATAGAGGCAGGTCAGTAGCTTTATCTATGGCTCCATAGAGGCAGGTCAGTAGCTTTATCTATGGCTCAATAGAGGAGGTCAGTAACTTTATTATGGCTCAATAGAGGCAGATCAGTAGCTTTATCTATGGCTCAATAGAGGCAGTCAGTAACTTTATCTATGGCTACATAGAGGCAGGTCAGTAGCTTTACTGTATGGCTCTACAGAGGCAGGCCATTGCTTTATGGCTCATTGAAGCAGGTCAGTAGCTTTATCTATGGCTCTACAGAGGCAGGCCAGTAGCTTTATCTATGGCTCCATAGAGGCAGGTCAGTAGCTTTATCTATGGCTCTATGGAGGCAGGTCAGTAGCTTTATCTATGGCTCTATAGAGGCAGGCCTGTAGCTTTATCTACTGTATGGCTCTACAGAGGCAGACCAGTAGCTTTATCTATGGCTCCATAGAGGCAGGTCAGTAGCTTTATCTATGGCTCCATAGAGGCAGGTCAGTAGCTTTATCTTGGCTCTATGGAGGCAGGTCAGTAGCTGTATCTATGGCTCTATAGAGGCAGATCAGTAGCTTTATCTATGGCTCTACAGAGGCAGGCCAGTAGCTTTATCTATGGCTCTATAGAGGCAGGTCAGTAGCTTTATGGCTCTATAGAGGCAGATCAGTAGCTTTATCTATAGCTCTATGGAGGCAGATCAGTAGCTTTATCTATGGCTCTATAGAGGCAGGTCAGTAGCTTTATCTACTGTAATGGCTCTACAGAGCAGGCCAGTAGCTTTATGGCCCATAGAAGCAGGTTAGTAGCTTGATATATATGGCTCTACAGAGGCAGGCCAGTAGCTTTTCTATGGCTCTATAGAGGCAGATCAGTAGCTTTATCTATGGCTTAAAGAGGCAGGTTAGTAGCTGTATAGGGGCAGGCCAGTAGCTTTATCTATGCTCTATAGAGGCAGATAGTAGCTTTATCTATGGCTCTACAGAGGTAGGCCAGTAGCTTTATCTATGGCTCTATAGAGGCAGGTTAGTAGCTTTATCTATGGCTCTATAGAGGCAGATCAGTAGCTTTATCTATGGCTCTACAGAGGCAGGCCAGTAGCTTTATCTATGGCTCTATAGAGGCAGGTCAGTAGCTTTATGGCTCTATAGAGGCAGATCAGTAGCTTTATCTATAGCTCTATGGAGGCGAATCAGTAGCTTATATTATGGTCTATGAGCAGGTCAGTAGCTTTATCTACTGTATGGCTCTACAGAGGCAGGCCAGTAGCTTTATCTATGGCTCTGGTAGAAATGGAAGGTCAGTAGCTTTACTTTGTCTTTGGTGGAAATGGCAGGTCACTGCAATTTCATGTAGGGAATTTTGACAGCAGAATATCAGGCCTCTCTTGTGGTAAAAATAGATCTGATCTTAATCAGTGAGACCTGGATAAATAGAGGTTAAATACCATCAAACTTAGGGGTAATGGCAATTCAGAATAGTGGCAGTGAGAGTGACATATTCAGAGGGGTGAATTGACGTACAGCAGTAAGACCAGTGGGAGACACAGCTTTATCTGTCCAATAATTAGTGTTCACTCAGTGACAGCCTCTGCTCTTAGCGGGCCGTCTGGAGTGCTGGGTCTTCTCTAGGGGATCCGGAAGCAGAGGTTTCCCTGGAAACCGGACAGCTCCATCAATCCTAATTGTGTAATCCCTGAGCCGCTGCTGACAACAAAATAATAGCTTTGGGGGATCTTCAGAATACCCAGTAACTGTGAATGTGATACGGCCTGTTGTGTAATGCTGTTGAGGATTAACCACTTCCTGTACTCTCTGGTTTGTTAGTTCATTATGTAATCAAATGAAATGCTACTTTTCACCAAACATTCTTCAGTTAACTGGTAGGACCACGTAGCTACTGTCAGAAGAGTGATAAAATACATTTTCAAATGAGGCCAATACAGGTATATCTAGATAAAGGGTGGCAGGTAGCCTCGAGGTTAGAGCATTGGGCCAATATTCGAAAGGTTGCTAGTTTGAATACCGGAGCCGACTGTGACCTTGAGCAAGGCACTAAACCAAAGCACTAAACATAATTGCTGTACAATGGTGACCTGGGCTGTGATCCCACTCCACTGCAGGTGTTTCAAGGAGAGTTTGGATATGCCAAAACACTTGACAAATATAAGCACCCCCACCCCCAAATTATAATAGATAGATATGATTTTACAGGCGCTTTATTATGGACTCTTATCTATCTATTTATCCATCTATCAGACCAAACTGTCAACAGCCCTCCTTGACAGCTGCGGCGCTGTGGAGAATTTGAGCTCTTTAGCGGAGTTTCAGTTACCTAGCTGTTGCTCGTGTTTTATTCGGCTTGTAGCCATGGCTCGGTTCGCTGCCCTACTGCTTTTACCTGTTCTCATTGAATCGGTATTTTCGATTTCTTTCTTTCTACCTGTAAATTCAAGGAAATGTCTTCGGGAAGAGATCCACAAAGACGTGCTCGTCACGGGGGAGTATGACATCAACGACGAGTCCAACACCAAAACCAACCTGAAGGTGAGTTTGATGATGTTGGCAATACCGACGTTGCTCGGCTAAGCTAGTTAGCTGCTAACTGTTAGCAGTGAAGGCCCAAACGTAGTTTGGTCATATCATTTCCCGATGAGAAGTAACGTTATCACAACGAAATGCAAAACGTGGATATGATAACGCAGCGAGTTATCTATGTGCATTTGCTACCAATAACGGCTAGTTAGCTCAATGTCTTGTTCACAGCTGCTGTTAGTTTGTAGCTAACTATGGTTAGCTAGCTAACTTTAGCCTGGTTGGGCCTGTGACAGATCCTTCCTGGTTTTTGCCCTGTGAAATGGTTTTGACATAAATAGCAGAATTGTACATTTCTCAAACCAAGTTCATGAAGTATTACATGTGTAAAGGAATTGAAAATTGCAGATCAGAACTAACTGTTATTGTGTTGCTAACCCAATTTAATGTTTAGTTTCAGTTGAGTTGGTGAACATTCATTCAGGATGTTACACGTCAGTCTTAGCTCCCCCATCCACTCTGTGATACGTGTAACCTACTAGCTAGGCTAGCTATGTTAGCATGCTGTAGATTTATCATGTGGATGTCAGCAAAGGGAACGCAGGATTAGAATATGTCTATCATTTGCCTATTGACAAAGTTAGCAGGTTTTGTGTGTGAGTTTACATTACACGTAATTAAGTAAACACAACATTGCCCATAGCGACTGCCATGATGCAGCAGCTGTCATAACGTGATGTATCTCTACCTTTTTACGTAATTTTGTTATTGTCACCTGTTTTTAGATCACAGACTCATCAGGACACATCCTCTACTCGAAGGAAGATGCAACGAAAGGGAAGTTTGCCTTCACAACAGAAGATTATGACATGTTTGAAGTGTGCTTTGAGAGCAAGTCCCCAATGGGTAAGTCAATCTACGTCCCAAAATGGCTCCCTATTTAAGTGCACTACTTTTGACCAGAGGCCTTTGAGAAAAGTAGTGCCCTAAATGGGGAATGGGGTGGCATTTGGGACATACATAATGTGTATAGTTGTTCTTCTGTGGTACGGAAAGTGATGGTACTCCTTAATTAACATAGATGTTTGCAAAGAGCAGGCTCTGCTCAATGTAATTGATAGTCTAACTGCATTACACCATCCACAAGTAGTGTCTTGTGATAGATTGTTAACAAATGAGTAGCTAGCCTGAATACCAGTCTGAGTTATCATTCCACTCCTTGCCACTCTTTGTAATGCTAACCATTACATGATGTACAGTGCATTCGGGAAAGTATTCAGAACCCTTGACTGTTTCAAAATTATTCTAAAATGGATGAAATATTTATTTCCTTATCAATATCCCATAATGACAAAGCGAAAACAGTTATTTTTAATATTTTTTTTGCAAATATATACAAAAAATAAATAGCTTATTTACGTAAGTATTCAGACCCTTTGCTATGAGACTCGAAATTGAGCTCAGGTGCATCCTGTTTCCATTGATCATCCTTGATGTTTCTACAACTTGATTGGAGTCCATCTGTGGTAAATTCAATTGATTTGGACATGATTTGGAAAGGCACACACCTGTCTATACAAGGTCCCACAGTTGACAGTGCATGTCACAGCAAAGAAACAAGCCATGAGGTGGAAGGAATTGTCCGTAGAGCTCAGAGACAGGATTTTGTCGAGACACAGATCTGGGGGAGGGTACCAAAACATTTCTGCAGCATTGAAGGACCCCAAGAACACACTGGCCTCCATCATTCTTAAATGGAAGAAGTTTGGAACCACCAAGACTCTTCTTAGAGCTGGCCGCATGGCCAAACTGAGCAATCGGGGGAGAAGGGCCTTGGTCAGGGAGGTGACCAAGAACCCGATGGTCCCTCTGACGGAGCTCCAGAGTTCCTCTGTGGAGATGGGAGAACCTTCCAGAAGGACAACCATCTCTGCAGCACTCCACCAATCAGGCCTTTATGGTCGAGTGGCCAGACAGAAGCCACTCCTCAGTAAAAGGCACATGACAGCCTGCTTCGAGTTAGTCAAAAGGCAGCTAAAGACGCTCAGACCATGAGAAACAAGATTCTCTGGTCTGATAAAACTAAGATTGAACTCTTTGGCCTGAATGCCAAGCGTCACATCTGGAGGAAACCTGGCACCATCCCTACGGTGAAGCATGGTGGTGGAAGCATCATGCTGTGGGGATGTTTTTCAGCGGCAGGGACTGGGAGACTAGTCAGGATCGAGGGAAATATGAACAAAGCAAAGTACAGTGAGACCCTTGATGAAAACCTGCTCCATTGTGCTTAGGACCTCAGACTGGGGTGAAGGTTCACCTTCCAACAGATCAACGACCCTAAGCACACAGCCAAGACAACGCAGGAGTGGCTTCGGGACAAGTCTCTGAATGTCGTTGAGTGGCCCAGCCAGAGCCCGGACTTGAACCCGATTGAACATGTCTGGAGAGACCTGAAAATAGCTGTGCAGCTGACAGAGCTTGAGAGGATCTGCAGAGAAGAATGGGAGAAACTCTCCAAATACAGGTCTGCCAAGGTAGTAGCTTCATACCCAAGAAGACTCGAGGCTGTAATCGCTGCCAAAGGTGCTTCAACAAAGTACTGAGTAAAGGGTCTGAATAATTATGTATATGTGATATTTAACCTGTTTTTGCTTCATCATTTATAAGGTATTGTGTGTAGATTGATGAGGGGGGGGGAAAACAATTTAATACATTTTAGAATAAGGCTGTAACGTAACAAAATGTGGAAAAAGTCAAAGGGGTCTGAATACTTTCTGAATGCACTGTACATGAGGGGAAATGTTAGCAAAACAGGTTCTAGATTTCAGGCCTTAGATGCGGTTAAGAAGTCAATGGAACTTGACCCAAACAATGGAAATGCCATGGAAACGCGTGTGGGGAAAGATCCCGAATCTCCTCATTGCCCCCCTGCAAAATTAGCCTACATTTAGGCTGTTGTTTATATGTGTATTCCACACTAGGTTGAGATAAAAAATCAAGAGTATAATGCTTGTATAGATGTCAACCCCCCGAACTCAGCCCCCCCCTCCCCTCCCGCCATACATTCTGCTATGTCATCGTTACCATCAATGCATTGCATAAACAACAAAAAGTGACGACTGTACTCCATCCAATCGATTTTGAATGCGTACTATGCTACCGCTATACAGATACCTTATTACATGCGAGTTCCACTTTAGTCATTTAATACCTAAAAAGAAAGGTACTAGTTGTAAATGTTATGCAGATAAACAGCCAAATTAATCCAATCCGGTGACTTTAGTAAG